>NC_053488.1:82876203-82975975 GCF_015227805.2 Hirundo rustica | reverse complement strand
GGTCAAGCGGGGAAGGGAATAGGCTCTGCCACATCCTAAGTCTCCACAGAGGGGTCCAGGCATCCCCGCATTCCATCCCAGCTCCGTTTGCTATGTCATTAGCTTTCGAGAGACACAAACCGCCCTTTTAAAGGAGGGGCATGCTCTAAAAATTAGCTAGTGGAAGCATTGTTGTGTGTATACTCTCACTTTTGAGCTACTGCCCTGAGGTGAAATCCACAAAAAAAAGGATGGAGTAAGATGTAAACCAACGCAAACGCAAGTCACTCGATTCCTGTAAATTCCAGATATTTTGGTGAGGTTGCAAAGGAGGATGTTGCTGTACGTAACCTGAGCGGACTGGGCCAAGTCAGTGGCTTGCAGCCATAAAGACACTTGTTCTGCAGGAAACCCACCGAGCCAGATTAATCAAACCTGCCCGGGAACACACCTGTCTGGGTAAGGACTGGCCACAGCTCCCTCCAGAGAGCCCCTAAACTGAAGCTGCAGGAGGGAGCCGCTGTCTGAATGCAAAGCCAGACCTGCAGGGTCTGGGCATGGATGCAAAAGCACTGCATGGAGCAGCTGCTGCTCATGGGGATTGAAAGGACTCTCAGGGGTGACTTATCAAACGTGGCTTTAGAGAAGATGCTTTTACTTGGAAGTTCTGACCACTTCAGACACCATTTTGGGGTGTACTACCTAGGAATAGGTGAAGACCTTCACACCCAGCAAGTCTAAGACAAGCACGTGCCCCAGAGGCATTAGACCGAGCACAGCCCCAGAACAGCACCAGCCTGGTTACCAGGCTTGGATTCCCAGGAGTAAGTGGCAAGACCCAACTTTTCCCCCATCCAAGTATGACTGGACTCCGGATTGCAACATCAGCCCATGCCATATCATCCTCTGAGGTATACAGTTTGAATTCGCATGGCATGGTCCACTATTACAAAAATAACACACTTTTCTGAAAGCTTTTGTTCCATTTTGCTTAAACATCTCTTAAAAGAGGCCAAATTCAATCTGCACTGGGTCCAGTGAAGAGCAGGACCAGACCCACAAACTACTTTTGGACAGGCCCCAAGGGGTCAGGCCACACTGAACTATCGTGGAGTACTATGCAGAATTTTGGGCTGTAGTTGCAAGTCATGCTCTGTAATTATTAAGCAAATAGCAAGTAAGAACTGATATTGATTCTTCTAGCATCTTACATACAATTATTTTGTGATCATTCTACCACAATATGTACTACATCTCCCAGTCAAAGCTCTTATTTTAGAAACAATGCAAAGTAAGGAGACAGTCATTTTTTATAGGGATCATAACATTAAGGATGCTTATGTAAAAATTGTTCTGTCGAAGTGGAAGAAAAACCCCCACAAAATGAGGCTCTGTTCTGATTTCTTTTCGTGCAACCACAGATGAGGTCACTCATCTTTGGGCAGAACTCCCCTTATAAATTAAATGTTGTACTAAAACATATATTTATTCCTTCTCTTTGAAATATGTATGACTCAGGATCCAAACTGAGTAAATGCCTCTTGTGTTTAAAACACAGCTCCAGTTTAATGTAGATATATTCTAATTTGTAGATCTAGGTGTGACAGAAATGCCACTTTATTTACTCCTGTATGAATAAAACATATTTTTACAGCTCACAAAGTCCAGTGAAGTTATTTTATCCCACAGGCATAACTGCTAAATCTGCACCTTTGGGGTGCAAGTCACCCCTGCACTGCTTCTCAGTGACTGCCACTTTACCCCCCTTGCCCACGTCACAAGTGACACAAACATTTAGCTCAGCCTGAGTGCCACCTGCAAGGAGCCAACCAGCAACATCCCCTCCTGCTTTGTCAGTTCCCAGTGCTCCCAGTGACACCGGTAGGAGAGGCTGCTGCATGGAATTTAAACTCTACGGAAACACAACACAGCCTCAGGACTTCGACCTTTTCCCATACATTGCTGCAGCTGCTGCAGTGAGCTCATTGTGTAACTTAGAAGAAGCTGCCTCAATGCCACAGAAACATATTCCTAAATAATGTGGAGAGGGTCTAATTTTAAAGCAGTTAATCTCACCCTTCTGTGTTGGAAAAATACCTGTAAATCAAAACCAATTTGGAGTCAGAATGATATAACAGGGAAAATGCAATGAAGTAGTAGCTTAACCACGTAGATTAGGGTAAACTTTGAACAAGGATTGCCAGTATTGACAGGTGTGTGATCTTGTGTTTATCCAAATTCTGTAAAATAGGACTGACTACAAAACAGGTAAAGTAAAAATTTGGTTTGATTCCCCCAAATGAAAAATAAGAGTGCTTAGAAAGGGAAGAAATATATTCTGAGGCAGAGAGAAGAAAGGCTGGAATGAGGCTTCCAGGTACAAAACAACCTTTTCCATGTAGGTTATTTATGTCTATCAATATCTTCCTCTGTCTTTCTATTTCTACACCATACAAAATTACATAAACTAAACGCGCCGCACTTCCCCCATTTCCATACCTGCTTCTTCTTTAGTGACTAACTTGGTTTACAGATCAGTTCAAGACTTGACGGTTAATAATCCTGTTTAGATAATCTGCCTCTAGATTCTTCTTCTTTAAAATGTGTCTAAAAAATATAGTTACTAAAATAGCTTATTTTTAAATCACTCCTAGCACAATGAGAATAAAAATAGCATCTCACATTTTCCATAGTCAATAATCTGCCCCTCGAGTCAGAGGAATCTGCTAAACTTTGGCTTAGCTCACCCCTGATAATCTGCATTTTTAATGCACAGATCACACAGCAATTCCATTTAAAGTGCTGCACTGATGTGGACTTGATCAGCAGATCACAACAGGTTATGATTTGCAGAGCAGTCATGGTGCTCACCTACTTAATGTGGTTCAAAGCAATGAGGTCTGATATCCCCTATGTGCAGAGAGAAATGCAGAAAAAGCCAACATTTAAAGGTCCCTTTCAGTGCCCTTCCTTGGGCTTAGCTCCATCCCACTACGGAAGAGTAATTTGAATTGTAGCTTCCCACTTTAAGCCTTTCATTTCTCAAGCTGAACTTTCACTCATCATCGAGATATGCCCCTTCAACTACCCAGCTGGAAATACCTGAGAAACCTTTTTGTTCTGAGCAGATGCACGGGTTTGTGCTCCAAATCCAGAATTCACAGTTTATTTCACCTGCCTACTTCCATATAAGATATAAAAACCCATTTTCAATGAAAAACAGAGGTTTCAGTGAATCTCTGCAACAAGAACTACCCCAGGCTGCAGCCTGTAACAAATACTGATACTTTGGGTGCAATACCTCCTGACAACATAGAGGAGACAGAATTCTATGGTACAGCAAGCAAATCAAGGTCAGAATCTTCAACAGATGCTCAGATTTCCCAAGAGGTTCTCCATCATCATTACTAACACTTTGGTGACTATTGATTAGACAAATTAGTCAAACCTTATAACCAGGATAAATCTCTAACAAAACTGGAGGAAAACACAAAGAGAATGGCTTGCCTTTTTTACTGGGCTGCTAATCATATCTCCCATTACCTGTATCCTTCAGATCAATCCCCTTCCAGGAACAATTACAAAGGACAGAGTACTCTCACAGGCTAATATCTTTCCTGTATTGATCTGAAAAGCACTTAGGAGAGCAGGTGGCACACACACAGGAACTGCAGCTTTTCTGAGCTGAGAATTTCTACTGTAATACTTCAAAACAAATTACATCTTTTATTTTAGACAACAACCCTTAACAAGACATAGTATAATACGTTATGGGGGCCCTCACTATCCAAACTTCTACATGAGAAGGCTGCTGGTTAGTGCTTTCCTCTCATTCTAACAGTGCACATTCAAACATACGCTGAAATTCTCCTGCGCTGCTCAGGGATAGCACCAGCACCCTCTGCTGTCACACACAGCCAAGTCCCAGGCACAGGGAATTGCAGAGACCACTTCCTACGTCCTCCACTAAAGATTCTGAGCCACAAAACTTCACAGTGATGTTCTGCAACGAACTCTGCACTTCAACACAGCTTATTTTCAAAAACAGTGACTGTGTCTAGAAAATATCACCCGAAATGAGCTTATTGTATTAGTTTCGTTTACTCATTCAGCACCTAAAACTACACTAGGACAAGAAATCATAGAGTAATAGAATAATAGAATAGAATAGAATAGAATAATAATAGAATAGAGTAATAGAATAATAGAGTAACCAGCTTCTGTAAATGTAACAATAAATCACTGATATTTCAACATTTATCTTATAACCCCATCTTCTAACCTCCTGTGAATTACATGAGACTCTGTTTTGATGTTTTCTCTACATGCTTTTTGTTCTCTTAGTTGCACAGAGAGATTTGAAAATCGCAGAAATCCAGAATGCAAGTGAATTTCAAATACACATCACATAATTCTCTTGTGTTTTCCTTCCTTGTTAAAGCAGTCCAAAAATGTTCTAGAGCAGCTTCTTTGAACACATGCAAACAAGTATTTTCAAGGCTTCCTATGACCACAAGTGCCTGCCTTCAAACCAACCTTGCACTGAAGGAGCAATAACTCCAGAACAACAGGAGAGCCATCAGCACTCTCATGATGTTTTAAACCTAGATGTAGAAAAGTTCCTTAGTCTGACCAGCTGTGTTGATCAGTCTTGAGTCACACAAAATCACCTCAAAACAAAATCCATGCAGTTTATCCATGTATAGAGTCAGTATTGGCCAAAGACCACTTTTTATTTCTTCCTTAATGAATGAGGGCCATCCATCCCTCTTCTTTTTCAAGGAATTATATCATCATCACTGGTGACAGCACTTAATAGCAAAGCAGATACGGGAACGGAATACAAAATGGGTTCCCCCAAGACAAGAATTACAAAAACAAATATACATACCAAACATAAAAGACAAGAACAATATTGAGATCAAAAGGAAGCCCAAGGAAAGACAGATTATAGCATCCATTGCAGTACTTTGGGTGCAGAGTCATGATCCCCATTAACAGAATGAGAAGAGA
Organism: Hirundo rustica; assembly: GCF_015227805.2. Taxonomy (NCBI): domain Eukaryota; kingdom Metazoa; phylum Chordata; class Aves; order Passeriformes; family Hirundinidae; genus Hirundo; species Hirundo rustica. Next base: position 82,970,983 of record NC_053488.1, on the reverse strand, counting down.
GTTTGCTAAATATAGAAAGGCCTGTACTTTACACAGGGTCAGTAACTTGTGGTGGGATGACAACAGTACAAAACTTCAGGAATCAAAACTGAGTATATCCTTTCACATTACACTCAAAAGTTTCAGAGAAATACAAATTTTTCAGTTCTCTGTATGGAAAGATATGCTTCCTAAAGCAGAGAAAAAACAAGTTACAAAATAGGCATTGATTACCAAGCCAGTGTGAAACTCCTACTCTTTCTGGTGTTAGTCCAGAATAAATAGTATCTTTAAATTCAGAGCCTTCCTGGGCAAGTAGGTTTTCACCTATATTAAAAAAAAAAAAAAAAAAAAAAATCACAGTCTAGCTCCTAGTTAATACTGTTTTCAAATTGCAGAAATTACATATTAAATTCAGGCCAAGACTGGAAGATTAAAGTCTTGCTTGAGCTGGTCTGAAACCAATTTTCTTTGGTTTGCAGTTAATCCTATCAATAGATAATATTTTCCTTTAAAAATTCCAACCAACTTTCCAGCTAAAAACAATCCATCTTGTAAACAAAAACTATATAAACGTGCAATGCTGCAAGAACTGGAAGGACCAGTAAGTGCCACTGTCTCTCAACATCTCACAAAGCTTATTTTTCAAATATCTGCTTCCTTCAAAGTCAATAGCAAAACTTATGTGTGTTTAAGTGACTGCAAGGCCAGGCCCTGAGAGAATAATCCTGCTCCAGCTGCACGTTCTCAGACTGATGTTGAGTTAATGGTTACGGAAAGCAGATGCCCCTTTTATGACTAATATTAGATACAATTGACTAAATATACATCCTTATGAACACGGAGCGTGGCATTTCTTGAAAACAAGACGCCGCTTTCTAAGGAGCAAGTTCTCCCCCCCAACACACTCTTTAAGAGGGACAATTGGCTGAGAAATCTCACCCAAAAATCACTGTTTGCCATCATTAAAGAAAGGAAGGATTTTTTTTTTTTAGCAGAATGTTTAATTTACCCAGATTTCTAAAGGCATAACTAAAAGCACGCTATATGCTACAGTGTGGTGCTTTTCCAGTGCATGGGAGAGAATGGATGTGCAGCTCTGGGCCATCCCCATGGGTATCTGTGAGCAAAGCACAAGATCAACAGCACTGAGACTTCAAATCACACAAAAGCCAGAATCACTCCAACTCACGATGTGCTTAGATCTTATAGCTATCACAAAACAGATCCTTTAAGAATCTGAAGCAGAGCCAGGCTGCCCATTGCAGAGCACTAGAGGAAGAAGTGTGATGACACCAATGCCCATGACTCATGGTACATCAGTGCCCAGCATTGTATCGATTTTAAAGCACACACCAATTTCTTAGCTCAAAGACAAACTGTACAAAATACTGTACGGTCTTTTTAAAAGAACAAGTTTCTTTAAAAGAAACTTTTAAAACATATTTTGCTAGAGAAATGTTTCAAAAGCATGTCCCCTTAGAACATCACCATCAGATGTGTAAGCATATAAAAATTAATCAAATTTTCCTAGTGTTTGGTAGTAGGAAAAGCTCAGCTTCCCAATACATCAAATTAAGCCCACAATGGCATTTCTTCATAATGTCTTTAGATACAACAATCGGGTCAAAAGTTTTAAGGCTCTTATTTCTCAAAAAAAAAAAAAAAAAAAAAAAAAAAAAAAAAGTCACAGTAAAGAAGGGATTAAATGGAGTTAACACAGCTATTGGCAATGCGAAGAAGGATGCTCGTGTCATGTGCTATTGTACGATCTGGGGCATTTCACTCCATGCTTTGGCTTTCTTCTTGGCCAGGGACAGCCAGGGCGGTTCAACAGGACTGCAGGGTGTCACTGGCAGGTTAGAGGAGTGCCTTGCTTCCTTTTCAACAGCAGGAACCACAGATGCTTCCTGAGAAATTGGTCGAACTTTACCTGCCCATGAGAAGACATACATCACTCACCAGAAGTCCAGAGAGTTAAAAATCCAATTTCTCCCAATAATATCTTGTTCTCTCAAAAGAAACTGTTTTACCACCCAAAATGCTTGTGACTCACCAGTAAGTCAAAGGAATTGTTAACTGGCTATTGCTGACACTCTGGTCCAGCTACAGCAATGGTGAGGACCAGCTATTGCAACCGGAAAATTGATATTAAACAGTGAGTAATGTGCCCATAAAAAACCCTCTTCTCAGTCCAAACAGGAAGTGTCTAAGTCTGGATAAATGAAGGAAATTTTTCAAAATTCTTCATGAGGAGCATGTGAAGACTATAGTCCAAATTATTTGTCTAATTCATATTCTTGGTTAATTTTTCCAACTCTTGATTTTTATTAGAGTACACAGCAAGGAGTTCCACAGGCTAATTCTGCTCTGCGAGAGCAAGAAAATCTAGGAATAAGACTCTGGAGTATACAGGAAAACAAAACCAAAATAGCTGCAGGATAAGAATTACCCCAGGCTTGCTGTGGAGTTAGAAGTTTATGTTTTCCAATACTGAGAAGACTTAAAGATTTTTTTTTTTCAGTCTTCACTGCCAACACAACTATTGCTCCAGCAATATTATTAAATAGTAGGTAGGAATCAAACCACTGCTTTATGTACTTCCACTTGTAAGCTATGATGGTGGGGTTCTGATGGTACTAGGTGTTCCTCTTAATGCAGCCTAAAACGCCTGTCACACTCACAAAGGATGTAGGAATACAGAAAACGTTTCTTTGATGGCTTTCAGTTCCTATTTAGAAAAGGCCTACTCCATTCACCTTGTTTGAAATTTTTCAAAATTAATGTCTAAGCCATGTTAAGTACAAGAAGGTTGATCTTGCTTGCACTGAAATCAATGGAAAGTATCCATCAACTCCATTAGTCATGTTCCTTGAGCAGAGATAAAAGTAGTTCCCCATATTCACTCAGGAGGTCTCTGATCTTTTAAAAGTTCTGGCTGGTTGGTAGTTCTTGCATGAGGCAAACTGTACTTAAGAATACTAGAGGAAAGATACTGTCCATTAAACAGGCTGCAGCTCTACGTACACAAGAAATTTTCAGAAGTATCTAAGACGAGGTAGGAATTAAAGTGCTACTTAAATTTTGATTTTGAAAATCTATTTCCACATTTTGGGAGAGAACCTTCTCATTAATAAGCCCAACAATCCAAATAAATAATTCGTTTGGATATTAACCCCACATCCTTTCCACCACCAGCACTTTCAACTAGACAAAGTCCTGGTTGGGCTAATGGGAACCAAATCAGAAAAGAGAAAAATCTACATTTAGGATTCCAGATTTCCTACTCATGTGACAGTGCTGAACATTTCCTAAACAATAGGGCCTGACTTTCTGAGCAGCAGAAGAGCAGTGTTCTCCTAAAACATCAGCACTAGTCAGAACTTTCTATGTTGCTCAAGTCGTGGGACACCAAAATATGCCTATAAATGCTACCTCTGAAGGAGAGGAAACAGTCACTGGATGTCAGAAACTAGGCAAATTCTGGGGAAGAGGTAGCACACAAAAACTTGTAATTCTGCTGTAAGCACCACAAAGACTACAAGTTCTATTAAATAACTAGCAGAGTAATTTGTGAAGTTCTGAATTTTGACCAAAGACTGCTGGGCTTCCAAAGCTAGGATAATGTAATTAATAGAAGTCCAGAAAACCAGCCTTTCAGAGGAAGACCTCATCTGTGCAAAAATCTTGGCCTGTTTATGTTTCATCTCTCACTTTGCACCTAGAACCATAAGACAAGGCTGGCCTGTAGCAGAACCCTTTTTAAAAGGTGTCATATCTTAATCACACATACAGTCACAAAATTAGCTGCAACTGACATCAGAGCCTCTGTGTAGGTGCCAACATCCTGAGCCAGTCACTTACTGTAGTAAGGCAGAAAGCTGATTTTGTAGAACCTGTAGATTCAGAAATGGTTCACAGCTCTAGCAGTAACTCCTACAGGGAGCAGCACAGTGGCACTCTCAAACATCTCTAGTACGACAACTCTGGGTGCTGCTGGATCACACAGGGAAAGAAAGGGGCCAGGTGCATGGTCTCTCTCTAGACAACATCTCCTGCTGCGTCAGCTACGGGAATCCTCATCCATTGCCAGAGGCCTGACACAGTGGTGCATTTCTTATCTACTTAGGCAGTATCTGCAATCAATAGCTTTCAGCTAGCACAATATGCTTTTACAGCTGAAGGACTGCCTTATCTGTATCTGGCTGGAGCATGTCTCTGAGGTTTGGCACCACTCTGAGTAAGCAAGGAGGGAGAAGCTGCAGCCCAGCAGAAGCCTTGGAAGAGGTAATGTGAGTCACCAACTGAGTCACACTCTTCCCCTGCATCTTTAATACAGAGAAACACAGCAAAGTGTTCAGGAGAGGGGCCATCCAACCTGTGTTCAGCTGACTCTACCTAAATTGTTCTTGATACATGTTTATCTATTCAACACATCTGGCCATGGAAACTGCACGCTCCCCATATGCAAGCCACGCTCTTCTGCACCTCACTGCTCTTATTGTTAGAAAGTATTTCCTAACATCTAAGCTAAACATCCCCTGGTGCATTTTAAGTTCATGCTGGCCATAAAGACTAGTCTGGCCTTTGCAGAAAATTTAGTTGTCTCTTATAGACTAAACAACTCCTATCAGTATTTCCTGGCTGACTGGAGATCTAGAAGACCTGACCTTTTCTGCTGCTCTCTTCTGGACACTCTCCAACTGCTATTCTTTAGTACTGATCTTGGCCAGTAATAAATCACCAGACTGTTTATATGCCATTTCATGAACTGGCAGTGGAGATAAGAGTTCCCCACTTGCTTTCTGGGCTGAGTAAACAAGCCATTATGTTGACTTTTACAAAAACCATGGTCTGGATAGGCCTTTTATAAAGTGTGCTGATTATAAAAATGGTGTCCCTCTTCCTCCATCACCTGCCACCCACACCACTTACTGGTGCAACCTGTGGCCACTGCGTAAAGAAAAAGAGTACCTGCTGCTGCAGACACAACCGTCTTCATTTGTGTTCTCTTGTCCTGAGAGCTGGAAGGCATATCCTTCTTCAGTGTGTTCTCACTAGCACAGATCCCTTGCTGCAGCGCGAGGAGAGAAGAAAAAAAAGCAACTGACTGCCAGCCATGGGCACTCATAAAGCTCACCCTGGCAACCTCTCAAACCTGGCTGTGGGAATGCAGCAAAAGCCAGGCAAGGATGGTTATGAACCTCCTGCAGGAGGGAGGGAGAAGGCAGTGAGGAAGATAATACAACTCAAAGCAGCTACGTAAATATGCTCTGGGCAATAAGAAAGCACTGAAAGGCTCAGGTTTTAGCATTGCAAAGGAACATATAGGACAGTCCAGCTCTGAAACTAATCCCTGTGACAGTGTAGTCACAGATATTTGCTCACTTGCATCAGTAGTCTCTCTCACTGTTTTAGAGGCCAGGTCAGCAAAGCTCTCTTTGAGTAGTGCTCACAACACACCTCCCATGAAGACAATATTGAACAGTTTGCAAAAGCACCCAGGTGACCTGGGGCAGGATTCACACCCATTCTACATTACTTGGTACTCTACCTCCCCTTGATCCACTTTGGTCAAAGCTTTGTCTTCATCTTTATGTTCTCTGGCAAGAGGATGATCCTGGAAACCCTTTTGTTTTAGCTTTGCCACGGAGATCCAAGCTGGTTCAGAGGACACAGTTTCCAAATATGGAGAGACTTTTTCTACAAAAGAAGCATTTTTGAAGTAAAGAAGGGATTTAGGTCAAATCAGCCTAAAGCTAGTGCTTCATTTTTTAAATCCTTCAGCATCTGTAATACCCTTTGAACACAGTGGATACCTTCCCTGATGATTTTGTCCTTGGCAATAACTTTTTCTTCTGCTTATTCTCAAGTTTTTGACCCAACTCTGCCTCTGCCTAAGTCAATGGCAGATCACTGGCAATCAGTCACGCTGAGATCATTGTGAACTGGATTTTGCCTTTGAAACAACATCTTTCCATTGTAGATTAAATGAGTACTACAATAATGATTTTTTCACATAGGCAGTAACATACAGGCTTCTTTGTAATTTTTAAAGTATTTTAAATCATTATTTAAATCATATGTTATTTAAATCATTGTTGTAAATCATTTAATCATTGTTAAAAAAAATTAACACCTAATGCAACTCCTAGTCAAGGTTTGAGCAGCTGCAGTCTGAATTTTTAACTACTGAACTGCAGCAAGTTTTAAAAAGTGGTGTTAAAACTCCAATTATAAGCACAAATACCTCATACCAGAAATGTTTCAAAGGCATTTAAGCTATTATTCTGTTGTTATTCTTGCTGGAACACACCCTTCATTAAGATAAGCCAAGAATTTTCTCAATTGGCCAAATCATCAAGCCAATTAAATTATAATGGTGATGAACTCAAGGCTGAATTTGGATCTTAGCAAAGAGGATTTTTTTTTTTCTTTCTTTCTGTCTTTCTTTCTTTTTTTTTTTTTTTTTTTTTTTTTTTTTTGTGTGTGTGTGTGTGTGTGTGTGTGTGTGTGTGTGTGTCACTCTGCCAGGGTTCTTTACATGAACAGTTTTCCACAATGTTTGGATACAAATATAGTATAAATACCTGAAGGTTTATAACTATTTTGCTTCTTTGCCACTTCTTCCGATCTTGCCTTGCCAGGATTTTTGTCTTCTAGGAGATCTGGTTTTTTAACAACTGACTTTGTGTTAACAGGAAGGCTTGGAGGTGGTTTCCCAGTGCCCATCAATTTCTGATCCTCCTTGACTGAAGCAGAAGAAGCAATTGGAACAGCTGAGGGGATCAGCTTTGGAGGCTCTACATGGCTTTCATTCTGGTACTTTAGTAAAGATGATGTTCTTCTTAGTCTCACCCCAAATGGGTTCTCAAAATTTTGTGTTTCATGGTCAGCCCACTCCATAAAAGAATTCAAATGCAGATCTCTGTCCTTACAATCTTGAGCAAACCTATCTGAGTTGGTTTTTGCTGATTCCTGCGTAACTGCATCAAAACGTGTGTGTTCTTTTGTCATTCCTTCAAAGAACTCTGGTCTTATAGGGGATGTTGGAGAACTTCTGGAATAGGAATCTTCTTTTGAATTTGAACCCCCTGAGAGAGATCTTTGCCATGCTGGTGCAATGGTAAATCTGACTGGCTTAGCAGAAGCAGTCTTCAGCGGACTTTTTACATTTTCATCTGATGACTGATTGCCTTCTGCTGTTTTTCTGTGAGAAGCTGTACTGCTTATCTGGTGCTCCTTACTATCAGCATCAGAAGATATATTACTCTTCAAGCCAGCCAAACTTGAAGAGGCAAGACACCCAATGGAAGGTTTTTCAGAAATGCATGACGCATTGGCCTGTTGACTGCCTTGGTTACCCTTTGAAACAGGAATTTCTGCTTTAAAACATACTTCCAATTTACTGCAAGGTCCCACACAAACTGCTTCTGAGACAGACACAGCAGCGTCTATTTTTTTTTCTTCACTGTCCTTGGATAAATGGAATTCCATAATTTCGCAAGTTTCTTTGTCATTTTTTGCTACTGAACTCTTTTCAGACCTCAAAACAGCCACTGTCTTGATGTCAGAACAAGACTCTGAGTCAGCTACTGCAATTTGTGGAGTGCTCAGTGCAGTACCTGAGACAGCATGGTTGGAATGATTCCCAGTAGTACCAAAGCAGAGTTCTTCTTCGCCAGTAAGCAGCATATCCCCTTTTTCCTGGACTTTAATGTTTGGATCCGCAGAATTTACTGCGGAATTTTGTGCAGCATCTGGCAGTATGTCCATGTCCACTGTTCCCACACCACTGCTAAACAAGTCAGCTGCTGGTAGGTCTGGAGACACACCAGCTTCTCCTTCAAGTTGTTGCAATTCTGGAAGTGCAGGTACTTCAGCACTGGTACTTTGTGGATGTAATTTCGGTTCATTAGCAGACTCATCTGCAGGGTACAACACTTTTGTGCTGTGGTGTTCTTCCAGGTTTACTGGAGAAGGCTCAGGCCTCAGAAGGAGTGTGGCTCCTTTATAGTGATGTTCCACGCCAGCAAGGCACCCGTCTTCTTGCAGCAAAGCACAGGTGTCTTCTACCACAAATGTGGAATTACAAGAGTCAGGGGCAGCACCAGTGGGGGTTTTTACACCTGGTGTCTCCGTAAAACCGCCTCTCTTTGCACAGGGTCCCACCTGGGCTGGTAATCCTATGTTAAACAGAGGAAAAGAGTGTGCACTTAAAGGTTGTAATTCAAACACCATCTGTATGCATTCCAGACAGTGCAGTCCTTTAACATGAAAGTCCCATGTCTGTCTACTGCTGACTGATAAAAAAGCCCGTTCAGAGCCTATTGAGAAATGGGCTGTCCAAGTGAGAGACTAATGAAGTTTTAGTTTGAACATACCTAATCCAGGGAATGACTGAAAGTTGCTGTCTGTTTCAGGTGCACCACTTTAGTTGATGTTTAGTTGTTTACTGTGCATACCCTTAGTTGTAAGGCTACTAGCCAGATTTCCCTAGACATTTCTGCATGCGTGTGCCTAGAAAAGCCACTGACAATGACTGGGAAAATTCTCTCTGGGTGAGCGGCAAAGGAAGATCCAGTAAAGAGAATCCAATCAAAGTCACCTGACACGAACAACATACAATGCCAAGGCTAAGGTTTTTGGGTATCAAGGAACTCACTTTCACATTCATTGAGGTCCAGCCAGCTATGCAGGGCAGGTGCTTCTGAACCTGCCCTACACATGGTGCTTTCACCTCATGGGTTCTTTTAATGCTGCCCTCAAAATTCACCACTTCACCATCACTTTGTGGAGTGTACTTGATTTTTTCCATCACAAAAATTAGCAGCCAGGATTGGCTTTATGTTATAGAACCAAAAGATGCCTAGTTTGAAAGGACTTACAATTCCTGTCAGTGTTATACAGAAGAGTTCAAGCACCCAAAGTAGCAATACCTATGTCCTTATTACCTTCCCAATTGCTTTTATGTTTATCACTCTCAAGTAATTCTGTTGAATTTCCCTTCCTTTCTGGAGTTGCAGGAAGACATGCTTCATTTTCCAGCTGTTCCACCTAAAGAAGTGAAGATTCTTTAACTGAAGAGTCACACACAAAACCTGTACTTTATATACAGGCATTTCTATTAATACTCAAATCAGAGACACAAAACCTCCATTTACCAAGACAGTGGGTAATGTACTATTCCAGTTAAGAACTAGATTTGTAAAAATAGACTCAAGCCTCTTTAAAACTCACATTTAGGTTTATAAACACCAGAAGTGGTTTTACAAATAAAGCATATAACCCACAATTTTTGGCTAAATAATGAAAACCAAAAATGGCACTTTTCTTCCATTTCCCTGATATTGAAGTTTTCAGAGTCTTTTTTGGTTCGTTGGTTGGTTGGTAGTTGCAAAAGAGGTGTTTTCCCTTCATCCAATGGAAGAAGTAAAGGGACAGGGATAGAAAAGAAATTAAAAATAATAATTAAAAACTACAGTCATTTCCTTCTGTTCAGTGGTTTTTTTCCAGAAAACACCTGCCTGGAAAGACAGCTGATGCTTGCTGGTAAAGGCTTTCTGTTTCCGAGGGTTGATGGCAATCCTGTGCCTGGCTGCTGAGGTGTCCAGGCATCCAAGGGGACTGGCAGGGATGGTAAAATCAACAGGAAGGAAGCTGTTGCCTCTTGAGATGGGGGTCCCCCGAATGGCAGAGGATAAAGGACTGATGGGCCTGGAGGAAGCTCCAGAAGGTATCTGTAAAACAGAAATACAACGCTGTATATATTTTGCTTTACTTCCCCACATCCCTGGAACATTTCCTTGGTTAGCTCATCCCATTAGAGAAGCTTGAAACGGCTGTAATTTTGGACATAAATCCTCACTTTAAAATGCATGCCTAGAGTCACCCCTTGCAGGGAGATTACTCGATTCTGTGTGTTCAACTGTAGGTAACACAGAAGTGAAATACCTGTCTGTGCCGCGGTGAGAGCCTCGGCTTGTCCCCACCCCAGCTCTTATCTGCAAACCCGTTTGCAGTATGTGCAGACACCAGCAGGAGACACTGCTGCCGTTTGTGTGGCTGCCTTCTCATCCCAGCAACGTCACCCAGGGCAGAAATACATTATTAAAAAGCCACAGTAGTAGCACGGATGCTTGCTCCTCATTATGTCTAAGAAAGCTGCCATAGCCACTTTTCCCTTTCAATATCCACTTTCAGGAAAATCAAACACTTCTCAGTACACCTGAGCCACCTTCCACACATTGATGTGGATCTCATCCTCACAGCAATGCTGCTCTGGGAAACTGAACATCAGTGCAGATTGTGTAATCAAAATAAAGGGTTTAAAGAAATGCTTGTAGAAAAGTCCCTAGACCAGAAGTTTGAGTGGTTTTGCTATTGTTTTGAAATGCAAAACACTTGCAAAATGTCACAGACATGCCAAACAAGCTTCATTCATAAAGCTGGGTGACATGTAGCTATTGCCCTGTGCCTGGCATTCACAATTTGGTTTTGTTTAGGCTTAGGATATAACATGGCATTTTAAACACATATGCTGATGAAGTTTTAAAGATCACAAAAACATCTTCACATCTCATCTACAAAAACTGTCAAGGTACATCAAAAAATATGAACTCTGTAAATTTTTCTCATCAGGTCAAGGACTGTGTTGTTCTGAGAGCAGAACCTGCTGCTTCTCATGGTCATTTATCATCTAAAGAAAACTGCAAATTAAAACACAACCTTTCCTGTGGAATACCTGGCATCAGGAAAGGTTGGTCCTGCAATCACTTTCCATGATAAGGGAGATGTAGGGTATTGTTCACAAGCCACTGCTGACGGGAAGGTGTGATTATTTGGTATGGGGGCCCTGGGACATGGAAGCAGAATTGAAGTGCTTTGCCTGGTCCAATTTTTTGTGTAACTTTATAGATTCATATTGTGTCACAGAGCTGCCTCTTCACACAGCCCACTTGCCAGTGGATTTCTGCCTGTCTTTATTTCTTACTCAAAACCCTGAGAGGTACATTTTAAGTATCATTTGCTTCACTTTGGATTCTTAAATAATTGTTTCCTAGGATACACTGTACCCAGAATAAATTTTAAAAAATAAAAACTACTGTACTGGCTCCATATAGAATCCAAATACACCATCTCAGGGAAGTTTATTAGCAGGAAAAGGAGCTATTTACCTGTTCATCTTCACTGTCTGTCCCGCCTAAACTCAAAGAGCTATGACGCTGAATAGGGTTGGAGGACTGTGGGATAAAACGAGGAAGAGGGTAAGTCAAGGGAAGTATCACACTGAATTATCTTGAGCTGGATATCCAGTGCTAATTATGAGAAAACACAAGAGGAAAAATAAAGGAAGGTTCGCTGGGTCCCTATCTTACACAGTAGGTTTAATTTCTTCATTGGAATCAAATATAAAGTAGGGGAGATTTCTCCTGCATTGAGAGACATCAGGAAGGTTGACCATCGGAGGCAGTATATTTTATAAAGTTATTTGGGTTATTGTTTTAAAATCATCCGATTTACAAATTCTCTCAAGTTCACTGAAGTCTAAAATCATGCATTTGCTAATGATAGAGGTCAGAGTCCTGGTCTACATAAAAGCATGGAAAATTGTACCCAGAAAGAGTGTTTGTAGAGTCAATTTCTAGATATACCTCAGAGTGAAAAGCCCACAATCCCTCCAGTTATTTCTTCTGATTCTAACTGATCTTTACCATCATGTTTCACCACAAGCAAAGAAAAAGGTCTTCCCCTTCTCTAGGCAGATTTTATCTTTTCTGTACAGAGGGTCACTAAGGTGAAATGACAATTATACCTTGTTTGGCGAATCTGTCAGAACTTCATGAAGGGTTGAAATTTCAGGAGGGCTTCTAGGTAAACCATCATCTTCAGAAACAGCACCTGCATCTTCCATTTTTTTCCCAGTTATAACAAGAGGAGGTGATCCAAGTCTGACGTTCTGCTGCAGCTGAAGCTGTGGTTGAAACATAGAATATAAACTTTCAATGGTATAATTTGAAGGAGATGTTCTGGACTTGGTAACCCAGATGCTCTCATTAGATATGCAGAATCTTCTAGTTTACAGAAAAACTTGAAGTTAACAGACCATTCATAGAAAAGAGCCATTGATAATTTTATCCAACTACATTCATCAAGGACACATCATTAAAACTGGTGTTGGTATAAAACTAAAATCAAAATCAGTTTTATTCAGTAATTTACCAAAAGAAGACAGGAAATTCACCATTCCAGAAAGTTTACTACCGTTTAACTCCATTTAAATTAAAAACTTTCAAAATTCTAGATTTAATTCTTTAGTCACATAAATTTAAGTATTTAGTCACAAGAAGTACTGCCAGTCAGCATTCCCAATACCAGATTTGTATCACCTTTCCATCACAAAGTCCTTCCAAATATGAGAGCTTGCTACAACCCTCTCCCACACAATTAGCTGAGTCACGATTTATACAATACCAAATTAATTTCATTTCTGGTCCACCCTAATGAACTGCTTGTTAATTTTCCCCATCATCATATCCTGGTTGTGTCTACAGCAAGAATGGTAACAGCAGCCAGGAACAACTTTGTTTGTAAAGGAATATGGGGATTCTTTTCCAGGATTGCACAAAAGAATGTTCTGGCAGGCCCTGACCCTAGAAAAACACAACAAAGTCTGCAAACTCACAAGTAGCCAGATGTTCCCTCAAACTAAAAATGTTCAGATCTCAGGAAACACCATTACTAAAATTCTTGGCTTAAGTCTGTCAGCTGTGGTAAAGCTGGAAAAGAAACAAGGTCTGAGTACAAACTTTGTCCTTCAACTGAAAACATCTCAACAGAATATTCCCGAGATAAACATGCAGACTTATTTTTTTCTGTTTCTTTGCTTATTAAACCATATTGGGTAATTTTAAGCCTAGTTTTGTGTTTTCCTGCAGTCTATACACTCATTTACATCACTGTAAAACAGACTTAAAAAGCTGAGTCTTATTCAGCCAGACTCATTTGCAATATCATTCCTATAGATCTAGCTGCCACACAGGGTAGCACAATGCCAGTCCCTCAGTTCAAACAGCTTTCTTTCGCAATTCATGGGCAACATATTGCAATACCATGATATATGGGCAACACAAGGCATACAAACTAAGTATGCACTTAATGGGAAGGAAAAGAAAGACAGTCAATTTCGCTTTGGTCTCTTTTCACAACTTCCCATCTCAGATTTATTAAATTTATTACATGCAGACAGCAATGTGGTATGGGGAAAACTGAATTTGCATTCTGTCTTCTACTGGTAGAAGTTAATTTACATTGTTAAGAAAGTAACTGCTTTTATTAGTGCTTGGCTTTTATTCTGTCAAGAGTCAAGCTTACAGAAAAGGCCTGTCTGTTAAAGCTACAAGAACAGTGCTGGCAGTATTACATTACTATGCACAATGATGGATGAGAGGGTACAGTGGACTGCAAACAGCACGAAAAGAGCTTCCCCCCCCCCACAATGTTCTGTAATACATAAAGATGATTTCTTCTGCTACCCTTTTGTTATACAAAAAATAACTTCGCCTATTTTGCAGTCTTAAGAGAGGAGCAAGTCCCTCTGTGCATCTTCTATTACTTAACATGTGACTCAATTGTCTTTTGCAATATGAAGCTCACACTGAGCAAAGGAAGAATTTCAATGACCTTTGGCTCCTTTATCAACCATTTGTATTCAGTCTCTGGAAAAACCTTAAACTTTTATCAGTGTTCCAAGCTGGGCAGTTAGTGAAATGCAATTAATATAATCAACAGTTCATAAGGGAGCTGTCAAGGAGGGTTCAGTATTGACTTGGAAGAAGGAAATGACACAGCAGAACACAGTATCTTTTGCTGGCAGAGATCAAAAGAATAATAATATAAATAAAGCTGTCAGAGCATCCTGACATATCCATCATCCCACACACTTACACAGCCACTGGTACTAGCATGTATAATGAAAACATCTGAGCCAGAACTGCCAAAAAGACTAACACAGATAATGTTTAAAGAATAACAGTGTAAGGGACACACTACAGTATAAAAAATGGCCTTAACCCAAAAGCAGTAGCTATGAAGTAAAGAGTATAAATCCCACTGGAAGAGGACATACTTAATAAGGAAAGTTTCCAAGACTTCATGAACAGGATTCCAATCACACTCTATGAGATCTGGGCAAGGCTGAAAGAACCAGGACTGCTCAAAAATTCAGCTTCCAAGAAGCAGATTAGCAAATTTGTAGGAAAGTAGTAAATTTGGCTTTGGATATTTCAGTCAGCAAAATCCTAAGGCAAACAGCAAAGGAATCCAGCAACAGACTTTCCTGGGAGACAGCTGACAAAATGCAGCTCTACAATGAGGGGATGATGTTCTCACCTGCAAGGTTTTCACTCTTCCAGGTATGTTTTCCTGAGACAAGACATCACCTGTCACATTTCCTGGTGCAGACTCAAAAATGAAGACACTGTCATGGGACAAGGCTTTGTTTCCCATGCTACCCTTGGGCCTGGAAAGAAAGGAAGGACGAGTGGTCAGTGCACTGGGTACATTCCCCACACCACTTCACCAGCGCAGAAGGATGATAACGAGGCCAGAATGGATTGCATCATGCTTAACTTCAGATTTGTGCATGTTTAAGATAGTCACTGTTCGCTTCTTTTATACTCAGAAGGGAGGACAAACACATTTGATCAAATGCAGATGTCCCTCTGCAATGCAGTCAGCATCTGCATTGAACACACACGTCAGTTTGCGGACTAGGGAGGGAGTCCAACATGACTAGGTCCAATGTCAGGAATTAGGTGGATGCAAACCACCCTAAGAAAGGTCTACAGTGCAGAAAGGAACAACTGGAGTCCCCCATCCTCCTTCAGTGGCAGTGTACCCAGCATGAGACATTCAGGATGCAACTTTTGCAGCCTGGTGTGTGTCACACCGGCCAAAAATGGGAGATGGTTTTTTCCCTTCTTGCAAATGTGGGCAGAAAATTTAACTTTGATATATTAATAAATTTGATTCAAATCCTCTCATGTCCAGCAATGAAACAAGCTGCATTCACCCATATCCTAAATGTGATCAGATCCCAAGAGTATTAAAAAATGTCAATGGGACAAGTGTCCATGGCTACAGTTAGAGACCTATTGATGGCCAGGTTAAAGTGCCTAGGTAAAATATTACTGCTCATTGGGTGTTCAACCCAGTGAAGCAATGCCTAGGTCCCACAACAGCTGTTAACTGAGTTGCAATTAACTGAGATTAATTGAGCTTGGGCTATTAAGTTATGCAGTGCAAAATTTGCTCTGCTGTGGCACAGCAAGAAAGGATCCAAATCATTTATTAACCAAGTTCCACCAGCTAGGCAGGTACTATTCATACATTACGTTGTCCACAGGACAACAAGGATAGTTTCTACCAGGATTTCATCCTAGTCTTGAACTGGAAAACATCATAGAATATTCTCTCGTTGTCAGCTATGAGACTACTAACAAACACAAATTACAAGGATTCCTTGGCTCAGATTCTGCGTAGGCAATGCTTTGCTTCTGAAAGGTTGACCATGGGGAACAGAGGGTGATTAGGAACACAACTCTGACAAGAAAAACTCAGTATGTCAAAGCTCTTCTGCAAGGAAATCAAATAGAAGAGGTCCCTGCCATTTGCCTAACCACAGATTCTCTCGTTATTTAGAAGAAAGCCGTGAAAGACTGTGAACATTCATTAATACACTGTAAGAAAAGAAAAGAAAAGAAAAGAAAAAAAAAAAGAAAAAAAAAAAAAAAAGAGAGAGAAAAAAAAAAAAAAAAAACAAAAAAAACCCCCACACACCACCTATTCTTTTTCTCTTTTTCCTCTTGCACCCCCCTTCTTTACATCTCCAGAGACACCTCCTCTAGCTGCTGGACTAACCCTTCTGCTCCCCAAAAGTGTAGTCAGTCAGTCTACAGCTATATGCACCCTCACAGCAGGGGAAAATAAACTTGCTCCACGTTTATATTGTGTCGAAGGCAATCAGAGCTGTTTCTCTCACAGCACAGGTCAGAGTTTGTGCTTCTCCCCATTATACATCATGGTTAATGTCTGTGTTAGTCTGCAGGACAGCAGCTCTATAAGCATGGCACCTGCCTTATTTCATCATTAATGAAGGCATCCCATCCATTCCTGTTTGATTTTACGGTCCTTTTCAGCATGAGAGGTACTCCATATGGGCAAGACATAATTCTACTACATCAAGAAAAACAGCCATGCAGTTTTTATTTACTGTAATGTATATTCACTATTAGTTGGCATATTTTACTTACTGCAAAGAATGGATTTGCCTTAGGATGCATTTGCCTTTCTAACTGGGGAATTCTTTACCCATGAGGGTTGAGGTCTCCTTGTTCTTGAGACTGCCAGTACAAGATCTCTGTATTTCTTTCTCTCTCTGCTTTCGTATCATATGTGTTTGCAAGGGAATTACTGTTTTCTTCTAGCAGTCACCAAAAGATCATAGGATTAAATATGGAATTAACTGCAGCTATAGTACAGATCAGTCTCTTTTGTGCAAATCTACATTCCTCTGTAATTCCAGGAAGTATGTTTATATATTTATATATACACAGATATTTATATTTATGATGATGCTAAGGATGCACTAACTAAAGCCTGGATGTTTCAGCCATTGTATGTCCACACTGATTTCCCTACACAAATGCTCAATTCATTCATGTGTATCAACATGCGAGCTTCCCACCAAACCGGAGGAAATTATGGGACTCCACAGGCAGCCACAAGGTTCCTGAACCCATCATGGCTCATTCCATCTTCCATTTCTTGTTGCTGCAACACCGCTCCTTTTATTAGTGTTTGAAGCTGGGGGTGACAAACAGTGGTGGTAATTGGTGAGTGATCTCTCCCTGTCCTCATCTTGATCCACAAAATTTTTAATTAACTTTTCTCTCCCATGTCCAGCTGAGGACAGGAGTGACAGAGCAGCTTTGGTGGGCACCTGATGGCCAGCAGGGTCAGCCTACCACACATGGTTTAAGAAAAAAGAAGAAAAAAGGAAACCAGAGCTCCTGCCTGAAGAACAAGCAAACAGCAGCATTGTTCTAGAACTGGGTATTATATTCTGCATGCCAGAAATTGCAAAGCTCAGAGTCCTGCTATAAACCATTCAGAAGTTGCATTTTCAGTGGCTTTCAGGCTCAGGTTTTATAAAGGATTATGTAGTTCAGTCTCTTTAGGTACTTATAAAGTGTGTTTATGCAGAGTCCGTACATGACAGGATTTTCAAGTAGCACAAACATACTCCTAAGCTTTCTGGATAGTCCCTCTTATCCTACCTTTAAGGGGAAAAAAAAGAAAAAAAAAAGGGTTTTACTCACTTCCTGATCTCTGATCTTGCAAAATGGTTCACAGTCGCTGGAGGATAGAACTGAGGTGAACAGTAGCTGGACTTGAAATATTTGGTTAAGGGCAAGAAAAAGAGTTCTAACCCACAGCGCCTCTGGAGCAGACAGCTGATTTTAAGCCAGATCCCTTCTATGGGCTGATGGGGCAAGCTCAGATGTTCCTAAACTTTTTGGACTGGGCTGACTCTAATTACCCTTGACTCAGGAGACTGGTTGTGTGGTCACTTAATCTGTTGCTGTTATGCTAACAAACAAAATAAATCTATCTAATAAATCTATCGTTTCATTCCCAGATCGTTTCCATGACACACAGAGCAAGTGGGGAAAGGTGGGGCAAGGAGGAACAAGCACCCATGAGAAAGTAGTATCTACAACTTTTCCACTGAAGAAATGCAGGCTCCAACTCCAACAGATGCCTTGTTTGATGACAGAAGGCCTCTGGCAGCAGTGCTGATTTCAGCATGTCCCACTCTAGTCACCTATTCACGCCCTCTGCTAGTGTCACCTCCCCACAATGTCTCCTCCAGCAAAACGCTGCAAACCTATAGACATGGCCAGTGTTTGGTCACATTTTATGTGTGTTGGCTCCACAACCCAAGGTCCAGAGCAATTCACAGAAAGGCCTGGCTGAGTGGCTAACAGGGGAGGGTGGGGAGCTGGAGAACAGGCAAATCACAGGCTACATGGTACAATTCCACGACGCCCCTGGAAAGAGACATGACCAGGCTCAGAGGGTTGTTCCAGAGTCAATTAGAGATTTGCAATGGAGATGTTGTGTAGTTTGATTGTCTAAAGATTATTAGTGGAGCAGAGTTTGCAGTGCAAGCTGATAGCTTGTACTGCACTGAGAAAACGACATCGTTTTGGACAGCACCATTCAGAGACCTGAGAAATGCTCCTGCGGACTTGCAAACCTCACTTTACATGCACAGCCCTCCAGCGGTGGCTGACACAAAACCAGAGGCCTTCAGTTGTTATCTATGCCTAAAGGGCTAGGTAAGAAAGTTAATAAAGCAATCACACACTGATAATACACCAGAAATACTTTTCAATGCAGCCACCACAGAGGGCATCACTGAGGCTGAAAAACAACCACACAGCTTCGCACTTCTCTGTCCCAGCAGCACTCAGACATCATCCTCCTCTTGTAAAGTTGCTGCTGATCTGACCTTCCTGGACAGATTTCGAACACTAAGGACAATCGAAGCAATCTGGGCTATCTGCAGTCTTAAACTAAGAGGCTGGATCATCCCTGCTCCCGGCTGCCCTCCCCCTCCTCTCCGGGCTGACTCTTCAAGCACCAGCAAAGAAAGAGGAAATTCCTGGAATTCCTTCATCAGCATTAGGGCTTGTTTTGCACAAATTTGGACAGAGGTTGCTCCTAAGGGGCCAACTCATGCTTTCGCCCTACTGCTGTGAGAGGTCCACTCCTATTTATTTTCCTTCCCCACCAGCTTACCCAGCCTCCCTCGGTGAATGAAGTGCAGCAGTGTCGAGCACAGCGATGCTGACATCGCTGCTGGACTGGCAAGGTTTTAAATTACTCTCTCCCCTGGGAGGTGGAGGTTCTTTCCTCTTCTTCTTGGCAAAGAAGTTCTTGAAAGTCTGAAATTTGGATTTCTTCTTTCCTGCAACATGAAAAAAAAATAAAAATTTTTTGGGAGTTGGTGGTATTGCTTAGCTTGGGTAATGTTATCTCTTAAATTCTGGAGGAAGTTTCAAAGCTAGAGCAGCCCATTCAGCCTCAGTCAGCTCCTTTGTAAATAATTCAGTGCTGGAGTCCAGTGAAAGGTGAAACTTCAATTCTTACATTTGGTTTCTATAAAGCAACACTGTTAGCTGACAATCGTGGTGCCTACCTAGGTTCCAGACTATGCAAAAATACACCTTATAAAGAGAATGCATCTATCTACAAATGAATAGTGATCATACTTGGTATATTTTCATTTAAAAATGCTGTCAATGTCTTCAGCTAATAATGTTCTTTACTTAGTTTGGTTTAGTTCTGTTTGCTCTTTATTCAGTGCTCTAAGGAGACAACACCTGAAAGACATTCAACATGGGCAAAAAGATTAAAACTGGAAAAAGAATTTATAAACTCTAAAACGAAAATATCTGCTTCCACATTAAACAACGGTCCCAAAATAAAAATCAAGAACTCCTCCAGGGACAAAGAAGCAAACTTTAAGACATTGTCCTACAGGACACAAAAGTCCCAAACTTAGCAGCCCTAAGAACACAATTGGAAAACTGTTAATTCGTTTTCAGATTTTCCACAGTCCAAATGAAAATACAAAAAGAACAAAAACAAACAAACAAAAAAATCCCACTATGAAACATCACTTTTTTTTTTTTTTAAATAATCTAAAATTCTTCAACATTCTTATGTATATTTTCTTTCACCACACAAGTACTGCATTTTGTCCCTGACCCTTACACTGAGGGGGTCACTTTGAGTGGTTTGGGCCAAACTATTGTACTAAGACCCCTGTGATTGACTTAAATACATACTCAGAGCAATAACATCATTGCATATCTGAGCCAACTTCATTGTTCAATTAATACTTTACAGCGGTTGGCATAACACATGCCCACAGCTGGAGAGTTCTTTCATAAGCGAGGCATTATTTCAACACAATTATTGTCTTCTCCCAGCAATGATTTAGTTGGCGATGCTCTGTCTCAACGTGTGCCCTGTACGTGTAGGGATCTCTGCCAGTGGGCCTTATCGGGGCTGAAACTGTGCCACCACACAGCTGCATCAGACAGTGGCCACTTTGAGAGATAAACAATGATACTGAGATCTACTCCCCCTGTCTCCTCCCTGCTCCCCAGCCCAGTGCCAGCACCACGTGTCAGGACACACAAGGACGCTGCCACGGTGTCCGGCACGGGCTGGTGACACGGCTGCCCCTGTGCAGAGCCACCCAAGAGCTGCACGCTGCTTTCCAAGTGACCTGGGCTGTTTCTGAGACCAAAGCATCTTTCAAACCACGTGAAGTGAACTCTCACTGGAGTCCCACCTGACTCAATAACAATGGGAATGCGGCTGCTCACAGGGGTGTATCAGTGGAAGGCCTTTTTATCTTCCACTGCTGCGTATCAGGCAATACGCGAATGAGACAGTCACAGAAAACAAACAGGTTTTATTGCTGTGGCCCAGACAACAGAGTTAATCCCAAGGGTTTGGGATTTGTTAAGACTCCCACAGGGCTCAATGAATTTCATGCTGCACCCATAGCAAGAACTGGCAAGAGAAGACAGGTCACACAGCAAGCACACGGAGCCTCTCAATTAGAACAAGCATGATAAGTGTGCTTCAGAGTCTTTAGAAACACATCCTGACCATTCCTGTCTTTCATATCAGCAATTAGACAATGTGTATGGTATTCTTCCAGGAAACTTGTCAAAGCTGATCTGGTTTATCTTAGATAAGCAAAACAAACGTTTAACAAGTTTAATGAAAGCAGTTCCCCAAAATTATCAGTTCTGCAATGTCTGCTAACACAGTCAGTAACTCAAAGAACAAAATGGCAAATTTTAGAGACAGGCAAGGAGTTCTGCTACTCAAAAGTAATCTAGATGAGAAACAGCGTAAATTGGTCATGTACACTGGTGAACTGTCAGTTGTACAGACAGAAAGCAAGCTGGATTCTAATGCGAGCACTGCTGATGAGCTTAATCAGATGCAGGTATTTTCAGAGGACCAGGAGAGTGTTAAAAAAAACCCCGAACACACAGTCCAAAAAACCAACCAGACAATAACAAGTGATCCTGAGGATGTTTAAGAGAAACAGACGTAAGTCTTGCCACAAAAGCAGACATTGCCAAGGTTCTATTCCAAATACTTGTCTAGATCAGAAGTGGCGCTAACTTTAGAGTGGAAGCTACAGAAAAGATTTCCAAACACTGCCAACAAGCAAACCCCAGCTGGCATGGGACAACGCTTGTACCATTGTGCAACAGAGAGTATCTGATGCAGACGCATTCAGTGCCTCCCCTGGACTCTAATTTATTACTGATGTGTGGGGTACATCCCCTCCAGCAATAACTCCTCTTCAACCATGCTTTGCTCAGCCGCAAAGATTCAGTTGCCTCAGATGAATGAGAACACAGTAAGTTTCCTTCCAGTCCCAGAGACTGGCACTTGCCATATTATTATGTAAAAAGAGATAAAATCACTACTAGACACTTAGTGCTGGATGCAGATGAAAACTGTGGGACAGTTCTATGTGGGAGCACTTAGCACAAAAGGCATGGTTCAGAAAGACAATGCTCTTGTTTGTTACGGCTGCAAAAAGTTGTGCTCCGGTTTTGCACACCACTAAAAGGATGCCACCTTTAAGCTAAGGGTGCCTACATCTCAGTGCGCTGTGAAGCAGCCCAACATAACACTAAATTGGTAACAAGCTCAATAATACTTGAACTAATAGAATAAAGAGGATCTCAATACTTTAAATGGAAAAAAAAAATAATTGCATGACAAAAATCCAAGCTCAAACAACTATTTCCCCTTCATCCACTGGTGACTTTTGAAATCTTACAGTTGCCAATCTTCAGTTTTATGGCATTAAAAATTAAATACTAAATTGCTAGGTTACTGCCCTGAAAACTAAAAGCCTTCTCAAAATTAGTTGCTTATGCCATGTTTTAGCCAACTATAACAGAAAAGAAGCAGGAATAAGTGTTTTCCTTTCTTTGTAAAGTTTGTGTAGTCTCTATTTTTTGCTGCATGTCTACTGCCTATTTCATTGTGTCTCCTGTGCACAGAGAGAATTAACTTCTGATCTTGGAATTACTCTTCCCTATAACAAGAAAAAAAGGAAAGGATGTTTCATCCAGTGCAAAAATTGAAACTGCAAAAATCATAGGAAACATCTGATTTGGGAGGTCAATGATCATATTTGAATTAAACCATTCATTTGGGAATCTTCTATGACCTCTGACATCCTAGGGTGCAGCCAGGATGTATGTTCTATCTTTCTTTCCCCCCTCAAATCCAAGGACTAGATAGTTTCAACATTAAAAACACCTGGGAAAAAAAAATCCCAACCCATAGACAAGATTCTCAGAAAATGTCACGATTCTAGCTTCATAAAAAATACCAGACATTGCCAGACAGGCAATAAAATCATGACATTCAGTACCACTAGCATTGGGTGCTGACAGTTTTTGGACAACAACCTGACTCCTGCCACAAAGAAGGAGCAGCGTGCACTGGAAGCCTTGTATTGCAGACAATAAGGCTAACCTCAAGAAGTCAGTCTAATCCACTGGACTGCAAAGGGTGGGGATTTTAGCCTCCTAGAGCCTTTACATCATGAGCTAATTATGAAGAGGGAGAGGTGAGGCAATCCTCCATTACATAGGAAGTAAACAGATGATTCTAAAATGGCTTCATCCATATCCAGTCAAGTGTCTCCTGAACCCCTTGGCAACAGTGCAGCAGCCTTTAACTATATAAAATGTTGTTAATTTAGGGTCAGAAATATTCCTGGTGGGTTTAGAGCCAACACTTCAGATCATGAGCCATCTACTGCTTTTCCTATCTCCCAGGTCAGAATTTGATCTCCTTTTTGAATCTTCTAGTGGACCTAAGTAAAACATTTTCATGCATGGGCTTGACACAGACTTACCAGTTTGCCAGGATAGCGCTAGACTGTGTGACAAACTACATTATAAATCTAAGAAACCACAGAGTGCTGAGCATCTATCATTACACTTTCTTCACCTCTATCCATCTGCCAAGCAGAGTTCAACTAACAGTCTCTTTGTCATTTGTTTATCTCTTCTAACAATATTTTGATAGTGGCAAATACATTTCTAAAGGATGACCTTTGAAAGACAAACATTTAAGATGATTGCAAAACATTAGCCAAAGAAAAGAGAGAAAAATCAAATGGTGTGACAGCCCTTTCTCCAGAGATGCTTCAGACATGATGCTATTCCTCATATTCAAACTGGCAAAGGGGATATCCTTTAACGTAGACAAGTCTTTGGCATAAGTAAGATATTTTCCTTTCTTGCCTGTTATTCCATCCCTTCACACTGTTTGCATCAGGCCATACCGCCATATTAAAGACTAATAACAAACAGCTGCCTGTGGCCAGAAGCAGAGAAAGAAAGAAAGAGGCTGCTGGGGGTACTGATGCAGGTCCCATAGACAGAGGTTTGTTAAGAGGCTCAGCTCCCACCTCTGCAGGATATATCAATGCAGGCACAACAATCAGCCCTTCAAGCTATAACATTGTGCTCCTAAAATCCAAGTCAGAATCAAAAGGAATATCCTCCAACAGGATATGTTGCTCCAGTATTGCACATTAAAACATATTTTCTATAATACTGACAGCTGAAAAATACTCAGAATTTTCTTTACACTACAAAAGAAGCCCCAAAAAAAACAACACTGCAAAACAGGTCACGACAGACCTGACTAATTGAAGGAAATAAATCTTCCCAATCAGCTATACATTCAGAGAACAACTGCTTACCTGTGCACTCTTCGACTGTGTCTCCAGTTTCAGGTGACTGTGTGACCTCTGTGGGTCTTGTAGCCATTATATAGTCACTGAAACAGATGAAAGCATAAGTTAAGTTTTAGTTCATCTCCCCAGCAGATTATGGTCCCACCCAGCATGAAGAAAGAGCACAGCTGAATGCTTTCTACAACTACATGCCCGAACAGTTATCACAAACATGCCTTGCACACCTTCTTGCACTTTGGCCACAGAACTTTTCATTTTTCAGAGACACTTATTTCTCAGCCACAACTAACAACATAGTCTAATCATTGCCCGCACCTCTCTTTTGTTAGGAGACCAGAATCAAAGCTTGCTTTCAGGAAGGATGTCATAACACTTGCTCAGCAAACACTGTAATGCTTCCCAGTCTTAGAATAATGAAACTTTTCTAGAGAGTGACAGCTCCACGCTACTGTAAAAAATGTAAGTAAGTGCTCAGCTGCCCGGGGTTCGTGCATTACAGTGTCCTCACAGCAGGCACCAGTCTAGTCTGTCATCATTATTAAAACCAGTTAAGCATCAGCACTGAAACATCATTCCAGGCTATGCTACATTTGTGGAAACCAATAGATCAAATTAATTTTGGATCCAGTGCAATCAGCTTTTAACGACAAGCTCTGAAACCTTATCGCCGGCAGGGCTATTGATCAACCAAATTAGCTGATGGCATCATCTTCCTCCCCGATGAAAACAGAAGTTCAGCCTAGTTTTAAGATCATTCAGTGTTAACTGGCTCCACTTTGTATTTTCCAAATGGGTGTCTGTCACAGACAAAGGAATGAAGCAGCAGACCACAAGAATTACAGTACAAATGTCAAGCAACAATGGAAATGTGACAGCAGGGCAGCTCATAAATACTGTCCTTTGTTATGGAAGATACCTCAGTGATACTTTTATATAATTAGAGGTTCCCATATGATGTCAGGACTCTAAGAAATCTTTACAACCAAATCCTGCTCCCTTTTCTGCATAGATCACATCTAACGATTCGCCACATTTAAGTGGTGTAACAATATATCAAGTATCTCAACAGCAAAAAACCCTGTGATTCTGTACTAATTTGGCCAAGCACTAAACTCTTCCATTTCTTCTGTATCACCAAAATACTCCAAAATCTGTCATGCCCAAAAGCGCTGGGACCTTTCCATGAGCCCCATCCTCAAACAGCCTTAAAAGATAAGGTGCACAAAATCAGAGGCAAAGGCGTCTGTCAGAGAAAAGAAAGGAGCAGCTCATGGAGGTAGAACAGGCAGGGCTCCTGTGGAAAAAGAGGCCATGGAGTTAAGCATTCCCTGCACTGGCCACACAGACATGTAAACTGTCAAGCTGCTGAACTGTGGGGAGGAATCGGGAAGGTATAAAAGAGAAGCAAAGTGCAGTCAAACAGATCCCCTGTGAGCACTAGGCACAGGAGAGCATTAACACAATGTAGCTCCAAATAATCTCACTTCCACTTATTAAAAACCAAGGAAAAAGTCATTGCAACAACCAGGACTGATTACACCTTTCCTAACTGAGATGCACTGAGGCTGTTCTTGAAACAATTGTCAGACAATATAGACAAGCAATAAAAAATAATTTCCAGTTTCCTCCTGGATGCTCACAACCGTTCAACTTTTATCCTTTTTTTTTCCTCTTGTCTCATCAATTGTCTATGAAAATGTTTGCATTTCCTGCATACTCTCTTTAAAGCAGTTATCAGTGGACTTTCCTATAGACTCTTCCTTTATATTCAAAAGAAATTTGGTTCCAATTTTTCCTCTCAGCTTTATACGCCATGCATACTGTTAGATTTCTCTGAGGTAAGGGGAAATGCATTTGAAATAAAATATCGAGAAAGAATTAAACAAACTTACAAGGACAAACTGACAAGCCTACAGACTTGAGTTTATTTTCACAGAATATGAGTGGACCTGGCATTTGGCTCATCTAGATCTCTAACTTCTGCTTTACCCACCTTCAATTAAACCAAAGCAAGAGAAAATTGATGCTTTCAAGTCCAGCTTTGTTTATATCAGTTCAACATTTATTTTACTCACTCAAGCATCTCAGCTGCTCACTCAGAATCCTTCCAGCCTTTGAACATATTTTCACGACTGTGTTTATAATAACTGCAAGCATATATTTCCACTTGGTATATCTTTTATACAAGTAGAACTACAACTGCAAAGCAGTTCAGCTCTGAGGCAATTTCTTCACAGCCAAATCAGCTCCAGCATTAACTCAATTTTATAGCCAAATTCTCCGGAGGACATGGAGCTCAAGTGTCAATTACAAGGGTGCCCCATTCAGGATCTAATGGTTTGGTGCTTCTG
Source organism: Hirundo rustica (assembly GCF_015227805.2). Classification (NCBI taxonomy): domain Eukaryota; kingdom Metazoa; phylum Chordata; class Aves; order Passeriformes; family Hirundinidae; genus Hirundo; species Hirundo rustica. The sequence continues at coordinate 82,944,760 of NC_053488.1, read as the reverse complement.
CATACCTCATCATCTTTTTCCAGTGAACTGAACATCAGAGATTTTATCAAGCTTTGAGTTAGCTGAAGTAGCTGAATTACAGAAGAAAAAAAGACAAAACACGCACACGCACAAAAAATCAATATATAATATATGTATATATTCCACCAGCAAAGTGGAGGTTCTATCATTAAAATCTGATGGCATACCTGGAGGAAAGTTATCAACTAAACGGCATTTAGACTTCAAATTCTGGTGGCAGTGAATTGTGCTTTACAGAGAACAGTTAACAAATGTTCCGAGCAACAAGCCTGGGGGTGAGTGTAATGGAGAAAAAGAGGACAAAACCCCTTCAATACAAATACATGTGAGTGCACAGGCATTAACCAATCAAACCTCCAGATATTCACCACTTCCAGGCCTTAATAACAGCAGACAGACACAGTGTCAGGATGTATCAATACCATGTACATCCAGTTCAATCAGCTGTACTAACACCCTGTGATCTCTCCCAGAGCATTACACCATTAGAGCAAAGTTTTAAACAAATACTGTCTGACTATTGATTTTCAGTGATAAAAATATCAGATTAAATGGCCTTTTAGAGCAGTATTTTGGATACTCTTGAGATGCCACAGGACAGCTAGGAGAATATGCTCAAGAGGGATGCAGGAGACTTCTCAGAGTGGGAGCAGGAGCAGCCAAAATAGGAGAGCTGCCAAATCACAGCTACCATTTGCTTCTCACTCAAAGTGGAACAGTGGCCACATTTCCCCAGTCTACAGCTTTCTAATATGTTCTCAGTCCTGTCTCAAACAGTATTTGCAATCCCTGCCTATCCACAGACCTCCCGCTGCAGAGGTACAGGGCACACAAAATGTTGAATCTCTGCCACACCCCTCAAAAGCCAGACTCAGCCATGGCTAGTAAGTCCACTGCATAAATTCCTATATAGGGCCATGGAGAAGACTTTACCAAAAGTTTACCAAAAAGCATTACCAAAAGTTTACCAAAAGCACATGGTTTGCCTCTCCCTGCACAGGGTGATGAGCTGGATTTCCACAACTCAAGTAATTAATTACTTGCAAAGAGTGGTTTCCTATGCAGATGCAATCAAAAAAATACTACTGACATTATTAGACCCCACTTGCATTGCTAGGGTGTAGCTTAAAGCAATTAAACTCCTACAAAGTTGCAGGGTTTTCTTTACCTTCAAAACAGACAATGGAGCTTAGTGGTCACCACTACCATCACTTGGTTTGGTGTTTTAGATCCAGGCTGTCTACTATCCCATACAAAATTTCCATTGATAATCCTATGGTGTTGCATTAATTTGGAGCTCTTCAACTCATTACAGGAACTAGTGAGACTGAAAAGTAAAAAGAAATCTCCAGAAACAGGAGAAATGTCCTTGTCTCCCCTTTACAAACCGAACCAAGTGGACAAATATTTGGAATACTCCATGGGAGGGCAGTGATAAAAGAAAATAAAGTTCCAGGATGGTGTTCTGATCATTTGCTATGCCAAGCTGAACACAAGACTTAATACGTACATGGGAGGTAAAGGGGTGGGAGAATGCTAAATTAATAAAATACAATTCCCTTTCACTGCTTGCTTTGTGTGTTTAAGGACTCCTGGGATGTTAGCATGGTACAGGACTCAAATTTCCTGCATTCAACAAAGGTCCAAGACAAACGCTTTCTGCTCAGCCTCAGAAAAGGGACACAGCCTCCTTGCTGTCTCTCCAGTGGAGCAGAAGGCTTGGAAACTGCACAGCAAGCAAGTTCCTACCCCACCTTTAGTGTTTCTTCAGCTTCAGTCCCATGGCTTTGCATAAGCATTCCAGAAGGCCTTATGACAGAAAGATCAAAGGAGATGGTGAACCCTGAACAGCCTCTTTCTTATCAAATAAATGCTTGAGGAAATAAAGCCTCAAGAATGTGAGGCACTGCATTAAGTTAGCATCTCCACAGCCTGTAGAAGACAGACAGTGACAAGTAGCCAAGAGAAAGAGGTGAAATTTTGCCTGGAGCTTTTAAAGACCAATTTCCTCCATGCTCCTAAAATTATTTGAAATCAAGCTTGTGCTCCAGATTTCAGGACACACACTTTTCACAGCGAGATGCATCAGCACAGGAACACAGATCCTGTGGACCTCATCTTGTCCTCCAGGTCACCACCCAGCAGGCAGAACCCACTCCAAGCTACTGCAGGACTTCAGACAAAGACCCTCTATTTCTCCTGAAATACAAGGTTCAAAAAAACCACAGAATGCAGGATGGTTTAATATTCAGATTACATTGCAGCAAAAGGTGACCAAGAGGTTAAATTTTCTTCTCTCTTATTAAAGCACATTAGAGGACTTTGTTCTGACAAAACGTGGTTGATGGCCTTCCTCTCTGGGAACCCAACAAGCTATCAATGAACTCATTAATCTGATGACAGCTAAGTGAAGTTTACCCTCTGCAGCTCCACAGAACAGGATTTCAGAGTCAATCATAACAGCAACAGCACAGCCAGCAAGATTCCTATTCAATTTCACCTCCTGTGAGCATATCAGAAACTCATCAACCAAAGCTGCCTTTGCTCTCCATGAGATGAGTGACCTGCACCTCAAGGCCCAGATCACAGAATATGCTGAGCAGTGTGGGATTCCACAAACAGCTCTGTTGAAACAGGGTACAATCCAGCAAGACAGGGGGAAGCAGCACCTGACCTTGTACAGCTGATCCCACTGTGCTCTTCTACAATGTAGTGTTTTCTAGGATGAAATCCCCAGGGTTTTTTTGCCAAACCTCTAGCTGGTATCTCCCATGGGTCCCTCCCATTACTGTTTTATGTAGGTATAAAAGAAGAGGACCAACAGCAGTTTACACCAGGATTCTTGCTACTTCCTCCAACAGTAATGGTGAGGGGAAGAGTTTACAGAGTCAGTGAATGTTGATCTAGTAATTTTCATGGAAGGAGGGACAGTTAAAGAAAGTTTAAGGTCCTTTTCCAAGGATCACAAATAATAAATACAGCAGTAGTACCCACCAGGAAGTCTGGATAAGCGTCTAGATAATATTTAATACCAATAAAATATTCTCCCAGAATCAAGCCGGAGGTCATTAACTCCCCATAGCAACAGACAACATTCAGCTCCTTACCCTGACAAGATATCCAGAGCAAACAACCATCCACATGGAGAGATCTGTTCACAGCTCCCACACTCTGCATTCAGAAAACGCCCCCAGCCCCCCTCTGCCCCCACACCTTGGCTCCTCTGCGAAGACTCGTCAGAAGACAGGTCCCAAAGTGCTGAACTCTTGTTAGCTACAATCTGCTTTGAGAAGCCTCTGCCTGACAGCAGTTCTGAAGGATTTCTGCTGTTCAACAGTGCCTGAAGCATTATGTCCTGCCTCCTAGTGAGTGTGTGTGTAACACTAATGGAAAGCAGCTGGTGGGCTGAAGCTGACTTTAAAAAAAAAAACAACTAAGAGGAGGAAATGCCTTTCATACAGTCACACAGACTCATTCTGTAATTGTGTGAGAAGCCAAGAGGATAAGAAGGGGGAAGGGTAAAAGGGAAAAATTCGTAAGCACTCTGTTACCAGTCCAAAAACTGAGAGTTAATGCCTCTGTCCCCTGCACTGCTGCCCCACATCCCCAAACTCCCTCCCACCCTGCACTCCTGACATTTGTTGATTTAGCAGGGGAGAACTGTGCCTGCATGTGGGGACTGGACTGTAGCACATACCTTAAACATGAGGCAGGTACCAGCAGCAGGGCAGCTGTAGGTTTGTACGCAGCTCAGGAGACCAAACTGAGGTCCCAGCTGCCAGAGCTTTGCAACACTTGGCACCCACAGCAGACAGATTAACTTGGTTTGGTGCCACTTCAAGCTGTCCACATGCACCTAATTATTCTGCTGTGCTTATTAGCACGATCTTGGGTAGCTGCTGTCTGTGCAAGATCTCTGCTGCAATTTCGTGTCAGCTCAAACAATAGAGCAAATATCCAACTGCTAGCCAAAACCCAAGGAAAATGGTTCTTGATAAAAATAATAATTTATCAAAGAGATTTTACAGTGCATTTGCAGGTCAGTACCAATCAGGAGAAATGTGACTGAAATTTGCCCAAATCGAGACTGGCAAAGACAGTCATGATCTAAGCCACAGCAAGATTTTGGCCCCAGACTGTCTCCATTTTAAAGGAATGGACATTACATGACCCAGTTAAATTCCACCATTTGGCATCAGCATTAGGAGTAAGCTTTTCCCACGTAGTAATTCTTTTTCTTTACACTAACACACTTGGGAGATTTCAGGAAACAGCTGGAATGAGGCTCTACTCTTCCTAAAAAGAAGAAAAAGAATAGCAAAGTCTGCCAGCAACCACACTAAAGGAGCCAGCTGCCAGCAGTAGGAGACACTCTCAGATTCACTTGACATGGATACATTTGAAGTAGTTGCCGAGGAGGAGGAACACGCACTTAAAAACCAACAGGGATGTAACCAAAAGCTGCTTTTGCCAGCTAGGGAGCTACTCCCAGTGCACATTACTGCCTTTGGAAATGGTTTCGAGGCAAGGCAACAGGAAATGTCAGCCACTATCACTGAACAGCAGACATGCCTCATGCCAGCAGAGTCAAGATGTCAGAGAGTCAAGTATGGGAATAAAAGTCAAGATTACTGTCTCTGCCTCTCCAAGTGGCAAGTTCAACAAGTGTAATCTTCCACCCCAGATCTGGCGGTGGGCACATTTAACCACTGTTTTCTAGCTTGTATATGTGCTTTTTACTGCCTCTCCAAATTCCTAATTTTTTTTTTTTTTTTTTTTACCTAGAGCCTTCAAGCATAAAGTTAGATGACTGGGAACTGACCTGTGGTGGGCAGAGGCCTGGAGTCTATGGGCTGCTTTGCAGGGATCAGCAAAAGGTGGCAAAGGAAAGAGGTTTGCCATCAGCTGGCTTCAACCTGCTCTACAGCGGCTTGAAAGACTGTGATCCTGAGAAAACTTCATGGAAATCACCATATCTGCAAACTCTGAAGATGACAAGTATTAGTTTAGACAGAAAAATCTGCGAGACAGAGCTTGTCTTTTAAATGTATTCCAGCAGATGGAGATTATTCGGCTGGGACTTGCATAAATTCACTGGTTTTCCTGGCTCAGTCATTGAATAGCAGGGCAAATTACTGGATTTCTAACAAGAGCCAAGTTATTTATCACTCAGCCATGAGCTTCTTTACCTGTGGAATCACAGTGGTCACACTGAACTCCTGGAAAGCTTAATGTACCCTATGGAAGAGTTAAGTGCCACCTCTGCTGCAGGAGCCCAGCGTGCTGGAACTGCATGGACAGTCACAAGTGCTAGAACCACACAGAAGGTAAATAACAAAAAAACCCGTAACATTTCACAAGAGTAATACGTATATCTGCCATGCCCCCATATTTGAGTCACAGTGGTTTCCAATATGTTATTCTCAGAAACTCTGAAGAATCATTACATCCTGGGCCTGAAAGAAGAGTCTGATTATTGCAGAAAAATGAGGCTGAAACAATAGAGAACTGAATACCAGAACTGAAACATGGAACTTGAGGCTGTATATAAAGCTTTCTCTTTTTTTAAAGTTTTTCCGTAACAGTCACTTATCCCTCAATTTTTGGTTAAAGAGCAGCTTAAAGATGGGAAAAAATAATAATAAAAAATCTTCAGTTAAGATGAAACTTCTCAGGACAAGATATAATAAAGACATTTAATGGCCAAGAATTCAAAGTGTACTGAAAAAAAAAGGGGGGGGGGGGGGGGGGGTGGCATGGGGAGGCAAACAGAAAATTCTGGGACAAACTGTTCCAAATTTTCACTCTGGAGATCAGAATGCCATAAAACCAGACAGCCATCTTTTGGCTATAAAGAAGCAAATAAAACACAGGCTTTGTGGTCTCAGAAGCTGCCTTTGGCAGGAAGCTCAGGAAATCTCTCTTCATGTGAAGTCCAAAAATATATTCTTCAGTATCTACCGCCTGTACACACAACAAATAAAAAGAAGGCCAGCTCCATCCTATGTTGAAACACACTGTGTCTGGCTGGCTAACCCTGAGTTCCACTGCCCGTGGGCATTTCTGCAATTCAGAGACCACTTGGACTCCTGATCAAGGAAGGCCAGAGGCAGCCTCCGTGCTTGCAGAGGGGCTCTTGTGCAGCTGTGTGTGAAGTTTGATGGTTTCCCTCCCTTCTTCTTTTCTAAAGAAAACCTCCTGCTGTCCCTGCTCTGCTCTCCCAACTGCTCTCTCCAGAGCCTCGAGTTAGGCAGCTCCTGAAGTACAATTGGTCTTGAAGCACGTGGAGAACTGTTGGAGCCAAGGGAGATCATCCATGCGCTCAAAGCAGCTCCTGAACCATTTCTGTCCCAAGAGCAACTACTGACCTTTCGCTCTAGTATGAGCAACTACTAAAAAGGGATCCTGCTTCTCTGGGATTCGAGACACAAATAACTCTCTAAAACAGGATCATCTAAAATAAGATTATCTGAGATAATACTGTTTTTCATCAATAGGGTATCAAGCCAAATTCAACTGTATTTTAAGGCAGTGGTACAGTAGCATCAGGGAGCAGAGGCAGTACGTGACATCAGAAAAACCCAGGAGTGTGACACCGAAGACCAGAACTGCAAGACTAGCAGGCACACGGGGGAGAGAATCAGATGGGAACAGACATCCTCTAAGATCTTCACAGGCCAAGGCTGCAAGAAAGGAAGCAATAAGACAACATGCATCTTTTTAATTTAAGCTTTTGAAATATTCTTTGCACTAAACTAATATATTGGAAAGCAGTTTGACTGCTAGAGTGAACCGGCAAACAATTCTTCCACACCTCTGGCAGGTCTGTATTTTCCCATGTGCACAGATAACTTGATGGCTACCACAATGTCTCCATCCTAATTCTGAGCTAAACCACTCAAATATATCTCATTTGCATCAGAACTACTGTGTGGTTCACAAGTGCCTTGTTAGATAAGTGATACCTAGAAGCCCCAGCAGAAGTGCACATTTACATATTTCTGAGAATGTATAAGCGTAAACGAATTCATCATGAATACAGGTCTAACATTTAGTTCACTAATTAACACCAGATCCTTGAATCCCTCAGGCGAAAAGGAACAACCACCACAAAACTTTGAAGCTGGAATGCCACCTTGGCTCTGGATGGATGGTTGGAAAGCAAGACTGGGCAGCTTTGTCTGCACAGCCAAGTTTCTCTGCTCTGAGAGTGCTACAATTCCCTCTAAGAGCACCCTGGTCTGGGCTGAGGCAGAGTTAATTTGCCCCACAGCAGGCTCAAGCTTAAAAATGAACAAATAGTTTTATTAACACACACTAAAAGAATAGAAAAAGAAAGTTGGCAAAAAAACTAAAACAGAATGAAACTTCAAAAACACTCTTCCCTCTCCTTACAAACTGTTCACTTTCCTACAAAACAACATAATGAGACAAAACCTGTAATTTTCAGTCAGTTTCACGATCTGACAATAGTCTTTCATCAGTTCTTTAGGGGAAGAGTCTCTCTCAGAGTCATGGATGCCACTGACAACTTAGAACAGTTCTCTTGTGGGTTTTAAACAGTCACAAAAACAACCGCCCAGGGAAACCTGCCTTTGTGACCCTCCCAGGAGCAGGTTCCCAAGCCGCTTATGGGTCATGGGTCTTAGACTTTTGCATACTGGGGTGTCAGCTTTTAAAGATGAATAACTCTAAAGCAAAGGATTCTTCACCTCAAGGTACAGAGATTATCTTTTCACTTCTTCACTGGCACAGAGATCTTCTCATCTCTATCTCTGTTCAGGCATCTTATAGAATTAATATTACTTAGTCTATCACAAACACCTTTGCTCAAATCCACACACAAATCAAAACAATCATCTCCCCAAATGCATATCTTTCCCATGATTTAAAGGAATGATCTAAATATAGAGCTCATTTCCATGGCTCAAGTAAGAAGGGAACAACCAACTCTTCAACCCTCTGTCCCAATAGTCTCTTCACTCTCTCTCTACTGACTTCATGCTGTTTTTTCTTTATGTTCACTCTGGCCTTTCTTACTCTCTCAGAAAAGGGCTAAGCTCTGGAAGTTTCATGTTGCTAGGAAAGGGTTAAATCTGCTCGGAGTCTCTGTCTGTCTCTGTGGCTGTGGTGTTAGATGTCCAAGGCCGGGCTGGTGAGCGAGGAAGAACTCACACAGAAACATCAGAGATCAGAGCACCCGAGCAGTCTGTCTCTCTCTGGCTAAAGGAAAGAAGGAAAAAAAGACCCACCTACAGGAAATTCACGGGGTTTTATATGGTACTTCCCAAAGTCATAGCCAACAATTTTCAGGGGTCAAAACAGATGCCAATATTGCAACTAACCCTCTGATAGATCCCTGTCTTTTCTAGAGCAATTCACAGGTCGTGACCTGGGCAATTATTCTACATTCTATAACTAAAAAACCAAACTGTACTGACCCATGACACACACACATTGTGTTGGAAACCTTGGGCTGTTGGCACAATCTTGACTATTGGCACAGTGATGAGCAGTGACAGCTCAGCATCTGCAAGGAAAATCAGACGGGATATCAACTGACAGGGTGTTTTTTTTCTTTGTTTATATAATGACTCCCGCAATGGGAGCCCACCTGCTAACTTGAAAAAAAAAACATTATGAAAAAAATAACAAGATAAACAAAATAAAATAAGAGTATTTTCAGTTAGTATTTGCTGTATTCAAAACAATATTTAAAACTACTTAATCCATAACAGTTTTACCAACCTTGAGACTATAACAGATGTAATGCCGAAGTGTAAGCTTGAATCGTATTAGTGTAGAACACCCTTCGCTCATCTGTTTTCTTACAGCAGGAGAAATCTGGGAGGTGGAAGGGAATCGACCTTGGAATTACCTTGGGTTTTTTCCTGTTTTCCCATAGATAGACTTATCACAGATTTTCTCAAATCTGGCTGGTAATCAGCTCTAGCTGCCCTACACCAGCTCAGGTAGGTTATCTACTGGAAATATAACTTGAACCCACTGCATTTTTGTCCCATGTATCATCAGATTTCAGCTTTTACATCCAATTCTAGGCCTTCACATCACAGCAGATGTGAAAGCCTAAAACGTTGTAGACCTCTGCACAAAGAGGAAATGACAAATTAATTTCTCCAGTTGGCTCTAGGGGTAGAAAGTGAGACACTTGGAGCAGCAGAAGTTTCTGCCTAAGAAGAGAACACAAGAGAAAATTATGACAAGATGTTTTCATGGCTCAGTCTGGCAAAATAATGTGGACAAAAAAACTGATGGTCAAATGATGCAGAAGAGTGAGACTCACATTCAGCAGATTGTGCCAACCCAAGCTTGTGCTCCACTGCAAGTGAGGTAGGACAGGCAGCATTAGAGGTCAGTTTGACAGCATATCTGCCAAATACTCAGAACCTTGGTGATAGCAAAAGGGCTGTTCTACTGAAACCAAATAAACAGGACTGCTTGGAATTCCTCTGCCTACAGCCAGCAAACACACTGTACCACTGTGGCTGCTAAAACAAACACCATCCAGAGAGAAGCATGAACAGAATGAGGGGACGGGAGTGACTCACTGGTGTATTAAGCCAGAACTGAACTTCTTGCACAAAGATGAGTCAAACAGAATGAATCACAAAGAGAAATAGTTGATTTTTTTTTGTTAATAATATAGCACCATTGTACTAACGGTGCCCAGCTGCCTGCAGTGCCATGTGTCTGACACCTCCTAACTGCTTTTGTTCACCCTCTCTGCTATTTTTGAATATGAAAACAGGACTTAAGCCTCTATACATTTAATACCGGACAGAGCACTGAATTACTCCTGTGGGCTGAAGACAAAATGCTCACCAATGTCCAAACACTGCATAATTGCCAAATACAGGAACATGCTCATAGCTTATGTGCTAAAGATTACTCCAAGAGACTCACAACATCTGAGGAGTCTTTTCACCTCAGCTCATGCTCTCTGATTTGGCCTTAGTGGGGAGAGCTCTCCACTTTCCATAAAAGCTCCTTCTTGAAATTCATCCAAGGACTGTCTCTGCACAGGTGACCTTGTTTTGCTGGGCAGAAACCACCTCTCATACTCAGATATTTTCATCTCAAAGTCCCCCAACACTGAAAACCTGTTAAGGAGTGATTCTTCCTCTTGTTGTGAAATACTATGCTAAAGTGTTTCTGATAGCTGCCATCTGAGCCCACAGACCATGGCTGAGCCAAGATGATGCTGAGGAATGCCACAGGCAGGGATGGCCAAGGAACTCAGTGTCTAGCTTTAAACAGTACTGGAGTCTTGGAGAGACGCCTCATGCCTAAAACCGTGCCAAAGAGTAAGGCATCATTCCCTGCAGTCAGTCAGCAATGCAGCTCCTCATCCCCCGTGGCAATTACACGCTTCCAGAAAGGGAGAGAGGCCACAGGAGGCGAATGAGCTGCTGACAGAGAAGAACCAACAGGCTCAAACTGCTCTGGGTCCCACGTGTCAAGTTGCTACTCCAGTAGCAGTTGGTGGAGCTTTAAACCCCTTCCAATCCACTTGTCACTGTACAAGCTAAAACTGCAGCTGCTTGCTGCGGATGGGGAGCCAAAGGCTCAAAGGACCACACAAACATGTAAAAACTGTAAAAAGTGTAGCTAGCCTCAAGAACAAGGGGATCTGGCGGATTTCCACAGTCCCCTATGAGTCCCTTCAGCAAGAAGGCTGAGGTGAAGGTGCAAGGGCAGTGAATACACATCTTATCCATCAGGTGGATAGCTCTGTACTGTCTTTGGAATAAACCTGGTAATCACCACAATCTCTTCCTGACACTTATCTGAACAGTCAACAACACAAACACAGCAAGAGCACCTAACCCAGAAAACATATTTTACTCAGTTGCATGGTTGTAACATTTTAGACTGGCAATTGCTTTCATCTCAAACAATCTAGACATATATTGAAAATTCTACTGATGATTCTGTGATCAACTTGCTTTACTCAAATGCTGAACTTCTTTGCAGGATAAAAGTGCACATCAGCATTTTTGACAATTATGGAATATAGGAGAAGAACACAATACCCCACTAGAAGTGCAATGCTTGGCAAAGCTGAAGACATTCAAGCTGAAATGTCCATAATTCTGGGATTGTTTGTGAAAGGCACCATGAAATCCTGAGTGACCACATTAAATACAGTTAAGTATATTTTCTTATAGTCTGCTAGAGAAACCAGTCTGAGCTGGCACATAAAGCCTTCAGACAAATATTTTATATAGCTTCTAACATACTATATTTGTCTTTGGAAATTGGCAGTTTGCATTGACCATCAGTGAACCTTACTATTCAAGCAACCACATTTTCAGCTCATAACAACATACTTTGCTAGTCCCGAAAACTGAGGAGCATATGAAAAGATTCCTCCACAGGCTTTAGGAAACTTTATCATAACTGTTCAGGTATACCTTTTTTTTTTTTTTTTTTTTCTTTTTCCTGGCACAATGCTTGAAGCAAGAAAAAAACAGAACTCTGCAACAAGTGTGATGAGCTATAAACTCAGCAGAACCAGATTATTCAGGTTATATATGCTGGTTAAAGAGAAATCTGAACGCAATCTAGAAGTTTTATTTCAGTAAAATAGCAGCCAAGATTGGGACTGTGATGAAGAATTACCTGGATTAGGCTTTGGGGTTTTTATTTTTTCATTTCATAAGAGGACATTAACAAAGTATAAGGACAAGATTATGTGTATAAAGATCAGATTCAGCCATATATTATTAAAGTGTACCAAGGCAGAGCCTTTTCTTCCTCTCGTAAAATGTGGGGGAGTGGGATAAATGTGACAGCAGCACAGGACAGCACTACCTAAAGCAGCTTTTAAAACACTCCAGGTGCTTTAGCTGGACTCAGCAGCTCAAAGCCCTGGAGGAAACCCTTCCCCAAAGTCTGTGGCAGGTTTCATTGCAGGTACTGAGCTCTAAGTCACTTTGGCCAAATTCCTACTGGCACCCAAGCCAATTGCTTAAAGCACAGAAGTAATTTCATTCCAAAAGAGCTTTCATTCCGAAAGCAAACGAAATACTACATCAAATGACCATGTGAGAATTTGGGGAAGTTGTTCCAATGACACATTTGTCCAGAAAGGCAAACATTTCATGTTAAACTCCAAACAAATTTCACTGAAAATTAATCTTGGGCTAAAAACATCACTATGATTGCAGCTGGTGTCTTGAACTCATTTCAACTTAATTTGGCCGATAACCACAGCCAAACCTGCACATAAAATTTGTGAAAACTGCAAAGGGTTAGTAGTGGCAATAATTCACCTGGGAACTAATCACAGGGATGAAATATCAGGCTGAGAAATATAACCTGTGTATATATAATCAGGTGTAGAGCCCTAACTGAAGAATATCAAGAAAGAAGCATCTGTTGAAGAAAAAAACCCTTGCTCTTCATAAGTCAAGTGGAGATTGACCAGGAAAGAAGAGATGGTTTACCACACATAAAAAAGCTTCATCTGTCCAGCCTTTATAGCCTCTCTCTGAATTTCAATTTTAAGTGCATTAGATTCTGTAGGATCCGGGGGGGCGAAACTGAAAAATGTACATTTACTACTTTTTGTCAATCCAAGTGCCAATCCACCTACCTTTGTCAGGACTCACTCATAGCCCTTTTGCCAACTCTGATGGCACACTCTCCCTTTAGATAAAGCAAACTTCTCTGCCAAATATTAATTCCCTGTTACAAATTTCAAAGGAGTAAAGGAGTCAATATGGGATGGAAATGCTAACTGAAATCCAGTTACAGTGGTGTGCCTTTGAAAATGCACATTTCCACCAGAGTAATGTGACACAAACTGCTGGTGTGAGGGATACAACCTTTGGGAGAAGGAAAAAGAGTCAGTTGCCAGCTCCACTTTTGAACTATTTTCCTCCCTCTGCTATCCAGGACTTACCCACACATTTAACTATCAGTATTCACATCTTACGCCTTCCGCTGTGCATGTTCCCTGTCTGTAATCTCTCACCGGGAGCAAGAATAGAGCCCTCTGCAGTCTGCTGGTGCAAAACATGATCAAACCACTCCTCAGGTCTGGCAGCAGGAAATCTTGTCCCGTTCCTCAGCAGGGAGAATGTCAAAACAGAATGCATTTTCATGGTGGTTTAAAGCACAAATACTAACATGGATTCTCTCATTTTCTTTTCCCTTGATAGTCTACTCCAACAGAACATGCCAGTGAAGCAATAAAAAAAAATAATCCCTTTAAATACAACCAAATCTCTCAACAGGGAGTAATTACAGAAACAAACCTCAGACTGCTTATAGAAAAACTGAACTTAAGTTCTTAAAGAGCATTTACTGCCAAACTTCTAGTTGAACATTTTTTAAAAGCCAATGTGAATTTCTGTATTTCTCCTTTTTACGTGCTAATATAAATACAATAGCCATTAGGGAAGAGGGCATTTTCCCTCTTGCTATAATTAAACAGGAAAAGGTTCTTAATTCCTTTTTCAGTATTTCATGTTTAAACCTTTGAAGGAAAAAAAGAATATGACCAGTTTTCACCAAATTAATATTTTAGCCAGGACTTATTTTTTGCACTTTTGTGCTCAGGCTGGTACTTCAGACCTAAGGCATAACCACTTTGTTCAGTGCTGCAGCTGCAATACAACAAAGACAGAATTCCAAAGCACCCACTAGCCTCAGCTCCCTTTGGAATGGTGGAGGGGAGGGCTCAGCGTGGCACTTACTTTTTGCTTTTCAGGCACCCGTAGAACCCAGCCATGGTGCTTCCCAGGAGGCGTGTGTGCATTTAATTCATCCCTGTGTGCGGATGCCAGCACAGTGATCCTGCCACCGTGCAGCGCGCTCCCCACTCGCCCACATGCGCGCACGAGAACATCAGCATGCAATTCCTGGCCAGATAAAGTTCCTGATCTGAGGCACTCAGACTCTGCTGAACTCGGTCCAAGGAGGGCTGTGCCTGCTCCATAAATGGTTATGAATTGTTAACTCCCCCTTTCCCCGTCTCCTTCCAGCTATTGGTACGCACAGCATCCGAAGTGTAAAATACCGTGTGGCCTTTGATTCCGTCTCCCCGTGGGACGAATGAGAGGCTTGGTTGTAATTAGGATGTGTAGAAGCCCTGAGGAGATTAGTTGTTATTGTTATTTTTTAGACAGAGGAAAGCTACAGAAAATACTTGTAACATCTTTGAAATAACAACTAAAAACTGTAGCTATTCTCCAGCACAAAAGGGGTGCACAGGATCTTTCAGAACGGGCATTATCCCAATGCAATGTAAATCACAATCTATTCTACTAAGATATGCTAAACATTAACAGGAAAAAAACCCCCGAACAACTGCATCCCTGTGATATTGCAAGGTCAGGCAAAAAGCTCTAGAGTTTAAATTAGCCAGCACACCCATATGACAGAATTAACTGCCTGGTGATGACCTCTGACAATATACTAACAATTGTTACTCACCATCACAACAAAGGAGGTACTCATTGCATGTGGAAACAGGTAAATGCTGGGGAACATAAACCTCAAGGAGCCTCATTCACAGGGGTGACCCAAGTCCTGGGGACAACATAGCTGCACACATTTCTGGCATTACATTGCATTAAATTCATATGGAAATGAATCTGCATCATGGCTATGAATGGCCTCTGTTGAGGTAAAAGCAGAGAGGGGCAAGATATTTCTTGTGCTGTCTGCACACAAGGAGGGAGGAGCAGCAGCCAGTACCACAGTGTGAGCCTGCTCCTGCAGTCACATGGCTTTCTAAGACTATCAGCTCCTGATTAAAAATTGCACACGTATTTAAAAGTAGGAGGTTCATAACTCTCATAATAGCAAGACAAAGACTTACAGTCATTCCTAGAAGATCAGAAGAAAACCACATTTATTTTTATTTCTCAGCTGGTACATAATGTTTGAATACCTGGGTCTGGCAAGCCAGTAGGAGGTAGTATTATTAAATATTTTTACATAAGTTTCTTAAAGACATTCAAGATCTACAGTGGAGAAGGCCTTTTTGAATACTTGGGAAAAATACTTTATTTTAATACTTTTCTCCTAAGAGACACATGCAGTTGAGAAACGGACCTCTGGTGAGGAGTTCCATAAGTGGCTCAGCTGCAGCAGTTTTCTAACAGCACAGGAGGAGTTTGACATCTGTGAATGGACAACTCAATTTCTCAATTTTCTATAAAGGCCCCTAAACAAAGGAAAGTTGTCACACAAATAATAGATGACAACAAGTGTAAGGGCCATCAGAAACATGAAACAAATCATACTCTAGACCAGTTTCCCACTTAGCTGGAAAGCAAAAGCCTCTACAAACAGCCAGTTTCAGTGCCATCCCCAGAGTGCATTTGCAGATCAAAGCTGACCTCAAGGAGATATAACACATTTTCTGTCTCTTGAGAAAAGACAAAGCAGTAAAAATATAGTAGTACTAGTTGAAGTTTTACCCGAATGAGTTTCACTGTTGGGAATTACTGCACTTGTCACGGTGACTTCACACTGCACATTTAATCCCAGCAGAAAAAGGATCACTAGAAAGCATTAATCTCCATCCATCAGACAAAGCCCACAGGGAAAAAAAAATGCAAAATCAAGGCTTCAGTTATTGGGCAACCACCACCAGGAGGGAATTCCTGAAGATTACTGGAGAAACCTTCTGACTGGCTTAATGCACAAAACCTTGGATGTAGGACTGCATCTGAAATCTGCCTGGCATTTTGTTCAGAAAAATGCTGCCAACAGAAACATTTATACTACAGTAAGAAATGAAGGAGAACTCATGAGAAATTCACATTTATATTTAAGATCAAGAATGATCAAATGGCCTTCCACTGGGAAGGCACAGTCCCTAAAGCTAGTGGAAGGGTGTAATCCTGATGATTTTGGAAGATTTTAATCACTTTAACTGGAGTCTAACACAGCCTGAAAGCTTAAAAAAAAAAAAAAAAAAAAATCAGTGTTTTCGCTAATATAAAGCAGATTTCTTGTCTCCAAACCTCCTCAGATGGCCATTCACCTTCAGAATATGCTTCCTTTCAATATTGGTTTTTGGGTTTTTTTCTTTCATGCAATTTTGTCTTGAAGTTACTCACCTGAGCATACAAAACTTCATCTGTTGGCTTCCATTTAGGTGAAATACAGTCGTGTTCTCAGCAACTAGCAGCTTAGCAACACACATTGCACCATCTCAAAACCCCCTTACCTTCCAAGAAGCACAGACTAGTAAACAGTCATTAAAAATAATCATCCCACCTCAGGATTTAATATTTCTTGCTTCTCTATCTTCGTATCACCCTCCAAGGCACTTCATGCTAGATTTATTATTCACTGCTCTGCCTCTTTATCACTAGCACTAGCTTCAAATGGGTACACAGGGAGGGTTTTGGGTACAGCCCTGAGATCTCAGATGTTGATAAACATCCCACAGGCAAATCAGTGCAAGCAAGCAGGTATGTGCTGTACCTGCTCTGACAGACAGACATCGCTGTGCTGATATTTGCTCCTCACCTGTCAAGTGCTAAAGTGAATGCTGCCAGTTAATTAACTAAAGCTGTTTTCAGCTGAGAGGTAGACAAACACCAAATAACCATAGACTTTGGGAAAGTAAAGATGGTTCCTCAAAGGCAGGGAAGACAGCAAGTTTAAACACCCAAAATTTCAATCAGATCTGGATTTCCTCTAAAGTTTGTGGCTTGGCTTGATTGAAATAGCACAGTCTAGGCTTCCTTTCATTTGAAAATCATGGCTTTCTTCAAACTCACTATCATGGCTTTTCCTCAACAACGCAGCATTACACCAGCCTCTTGCACATCCAAATCACTGCACATCCAAATCTTCCTCACTCCCCGTGCGAGGAGAACAAGCAGTCCCAGGGGCAATCTGCCCTCCCACAGTGGTACCAGCAGCAAGCTCCCAGCACCTGGTAAACTTCCCAACAAGTTTCTTAATTTCTCCAAAGGGAATGAGGGAGGCAAGACTGAGCAAGGTCCAGCCACCCAGCCATTGAGAAATCCTTCCACCAAAATACAGCTCCTAAAATCATCAAGTTGTTTGTTTCGCATGCACTGTCACTTGAGTAATGGCAAAAAAGGCCTCTTCAGCTTAAGTAACCAACAGCAACTACTAATCCAGTGGAGGAAACTCAAATACACATATATTACAAGTACCCAGGGTACATGCCAACAGCCTGAGAGCAGAGGTGCTAGGAGCTACACACACAACTAGCAATCCTGAATATGCTTCATGTCCAACAGAGCTACTGTGTTTCTTACAGCCTCTTGCCACTGGAACTCTAAGGGCTAACCACATCCTTGCCTCCCCTGCTCCCTGACTGTGAACATTTCACATTTCACTAAAAGCTCACCCAAAGCTGGCGTGCATAGCATCAGGGCACACAGTGCACAGCAGCAGGAATGGACCAGATGTCACACAGCTGGGACATCACACGTTTCACAAACTGTGTTTAAACACAGGTGTTTGGTTTACATTTTTTAAAATTTATTTTCAGAAAGTGACCTAAGTTTCATTTGAGCATTTCACTAAACAAATTTAGAAATAGGAGTAAAAATCCTACACCAAACTGATAGATGGTAGCACTTCAGATTTCTGGTATATTTTGATGTCTCCGAACTGACTTCTTAGCAAGGTAAATGTCATATTGTGATAGGGTGAGCCACGGTGTACTGATCCTTGAGACACTGGCATTTTATGTCAAGAAGATTTTGTGTGTTCCTTACAATCAAGTCACATTTGTACCCCTAGCAACACTTTGCAACTGTGTGTCAACATAAATGTCGCTCTCAAAATACACTACTGAATAAGAAGAAATGGATTCGGCTTTCTTACAAGTGAAATTCCCAGTCTGGCAAATTGGCCAGGCTCAGAAACTTTCTGTGAAAACTCTTCAGTTCTAAAAAAAACAACTGAACACACATCACTGTTAAAAGCTGCACTATCAGAGCTTTAAACAAACAGGGTTAGAAAGAAAAAGAGTAGTCTGCAGACAACAAAAAGTGGAGATAAGAGGATTCTGCCTTGCAGAGTTTATACATCCATCTGTGATTAATACTATGAGGAAAATGAGGGTCAAAGCCTATCTCTGAAACTGAAAGTAGAGAGTTTAGTTGGAGGCACCCAACTACGCACTATTTCAGCTTCTTATTCATGCATTTACTTATATATACATTAATAAATTCTTCATGCGAGAAGAATTTGCCATGATATTTGCTCTGGAGTCCAATTATTCTATGCTGCTCTAATTACGTGTGTTTTCACACTTTGTGTACAATATGTGAGATTTGGGGGATTTTTGTTGTTGCCATTCCCTGTTAGAGGGACTTCCTGCAATCTCCTTCAATAATAAGAATATTTCAAAGACCGCAGCAATAATATAATCTCTTTGATTGCAGTGTTTGGTAATTCTGAGTCATCATTGTTTCTGGTAATGAAAAAAAAAAAGTTTATCTCAAACACACAATCTTCTCCTCCTCTTCACAGGAAGAAGTGAAGAAAAACTTTGGTATGGGGTTCCCAGTGCATTACTGAATCCTAAAATATGTCCAGAAAAACACTGGCACTCTAAATATATCCTTTATATCCCTACAGCCAAATGTGAACTCTTCCTGGATTAACTGGAGATGAAGGTCAGGCCATGTGTCATTCAAAAGGTAATTTCCCCTAGATTTGCAACAGGATCACAGATGTAACCTCAGACTTTGGTGGCAGAAAATATCAATTGCCTAACAAATAATACAGATCCAGAGATACAATTGCTTGTTTGACATTTTACAATCTACAAAGATTTATTTGCGTATAAATATTTAATTTATTTTTAGATAAATAACAGCATCCCTTTCTACATAGACCAGGATGTGCTGCCTCTTATATCTCTGCTTTCTTCATCCAGGACCATAAATCTAAAATCCAAGATTTTAAAGAATATGAATGAAAAACAGATTATTTTTGACACAGTGGAAGAGCTGGTATTTCCTGTGAAAACACTAGCATGGTTAATATTTTATATACTGGAAAACTGTGGTTCTTTTGTCCTGGTGGGGTTAGTTGCAGAAGCTGAACAAAGGAGCTCTATTTCTGCACATTCTGACTTAAGAAAATACCAGGTTAAAGAATATTAAGTTCCAACAATATAACTTTTCCTTCTTGGTGTCCAGACAGGCACCAATACACAAGACCATCTGGAAAGAAATGTGAGAACACAGTATGTAGCCGCAGGCACATGGACCAGTGCCTGGTCTAAATGTTGAACATCAGAGGTAACAGAGACTGAGTCTAAACAAATATCCTGAGATGATGTGAATAATGAACTGAGTTTTCTAGTACCATTCTTCCTGAATTCCCCTCTAGGGATAGATCCAATTAATGTCCTTCAAACACTCTCACCAAGCTCCCTTGGAGACAGATCAGACCAACCACTGCCACTAATGCCTGTGTTGTGAACAGCAATCTCGTTTAATGACTTCCCATGTATATTAGTTTAACACTATTGTAGGCCCAGCTCTTCAGCAGAGTTACTTCTTATTTGTTTGTCCAGGTATAAGCACGAGGAGAACCAGGGACTCGCACATCTGAAACAATATTCCTCAAATCATCAACATCCGGAATTCCAGCTGCAACTGAAATAAAACTTCAAAAGCGAGGGTCATCTCTGATACCATCTCAGTGACTGTCGACTGCAGCAATAATACAGGAAATCACAGAAGCACAGCTCTGGGGAAAAGGCTGTCTGACTCCAATGCCTGCAAACACAAGGCTAAAGATAAGGTGACCATTAACCTTCAGAGAAAGGCAGGGAAGTCCCAAAACGTCCTGCCTGCAGGCTTTATTGCTCCAAGGGGAAATAAACAGAAAAATAAAACTCAGAACTGCATACTCTTGATATTTAACTCAAATGAGTACGCAATGATTAACACAGCGTTTTCTCTGTTATCTTTCCTCTGTATAAAGGCATGAATACAGTACCTGGTTCATTCCCCAACCAGCAAAATAAATGAAAATATTGATTAATAATTTTATACCTGCCACTTGATATCTGTGAGATATCAGACCTGTGCCACTCTGTACAGAATATATTTTCCCATACAGCGGATACAGTGGGGAGAACTGAGGACGAGTAATTCAGTGACTGTTCCAGAATCCATAAACTGCAACTGAACTCAAAAGTTCCTGGTAACTGAAACTGTATTTTACAGTCTTTCCCCATGCTTCCATGCTCAATAAGGACAGCCAGAAAGACCCTACAAGAATAGGCACCCTATAAATATCCAAGATAGCTTCAAGTTCACTAGCCAGCCTTCAGTCATGGGAACTCTTACAGGAACACTACCATCAAAATGCTGAGTTAAATTAGAAATTGGTGGCTGCACAACATGATTTGGCCCCTGTCTTGGATTATGTAACCTAAAAATGTGTATTCTATTTCATCTGTTGAAAGCTGTTTTCCAGGAGATGTGTTTTCCTCCTTACTCCAGGGGGGAAGGGGGCAGATGCTTTCTGATAATGGCCCAGCCATTAAATCCAGGTGGGGCAGTGTTTGTTATCTCTTTCACCACCATCAGGGCCCACCAATGCCATGACACATTCCATCATCCCGTTGTGAGATGCTCCACACAGTGGGGGAGGAGCCAACTGTTCCCAGCTAGATAAAAACTGGGAATGAAGGACACAAGGGATCCAGGTTTTCCACTGGATTCCCAGAGGAAGACTGGACCCATCTTGTCACCACTGGACATTCTACAGGACCATCTCTACTCCACAGAACCACATCCGTTACTCCAGGAGGATTTATCTGGACTGCTTCCAACACCCTGACCATCAGGGCGTCAGGTTGTATCCCTGACTCTGTCAGGGTTTTTTCCAGGATCTTTGTTTGCTTCCTTGCTTGTTGGTTTTGATTGGTTGGTTTGGGGGGTTTTGTTTGTTTGTTTTGGGTTTTGGGGGGGTTTTAGTTTGTTTGTTTGTTTTTGTTTTGGGGGGGGGGGCGGATTGGGGTTTTTTTTGTACTACTGCATTTGTATTTTCCTTTTTTTTTTTTTTTAAGTATTCCTAGTAAAGAACTGTTACTCCTATTTCCTATATCTTTTCCTGAGAGCTCCTAATTGCAAAATTACAATAACTTGGAGGGAAGGGAGTTTACACTCTCCATTCCAAGGGAGGCTCTAGTTTTCCCTGGCAGACAACTGTCTTTCAAAACCAAGACAGCCCCGCATGTTGAGAGTTTTAAAATCATCACATTACAAAAAATACCTCATACTGAGCCAATTTCACCGGAGTAGATGCAATGCACATCAGAGTCCTTACACAGCAGCCTAACACATTACTCAGACAAGTTCTGGCAATCTTTAAATATTCCAGTGTGCTCTCAATTGTCTCTTAAATACGTTGGAACTGTTCCCACAGTAGTGGGAAGGAAAATATCTGATACATACCCAGAGGCAGGAAATAAGCTAATTGCAGAAGAATTTTACCTAAAACTGTTGAATAAACCACAGTCCTGTGTCACTAAGTCACATAATCACATGTCTAAACTGAATCTCTGCTTGGTCCTTCCCAGCCACAGAGGCTGGCTTTAACATACTTTAAGTTATTTGCTGAGCTGATGGGTGTATCTATCATCCTGGGATCAGTGGTAGCCAAAAAAGCTGCAGTTAAAAGCCATGTCAAACTTAAGTTCATTGTTTTAGTAATTTTTCTGCTTTACCATGGAGTTTAGGGGGCACCTACAGCTTTCCTAGGACAAATACCACTCCTACAGCTGGTTAGCTGGTTTAAACAGAACATACATATTTGACATTCACTGTTATTGGCATCAGGTGTTAAATCATCCTTGCTGCTAAGTGGATCCTTCCACCAGGTACTCCTACAGTGAAATGCCAGCCAACATTGCAGGTCCAAACTGAAAGTGGAACAGTTGTCACCATGCACCATGGAGCTGAAAAGTCACCTACCCCTTCTACAGATTTAATCAACACCTACCCAAGAGCACGTACTCAGCTTCCCTCAGGAAACAATTGCTTTGGGTATAACACAGAGGCCAGTACAACTGATACTGCCTGGCATGGTGCTAATTGAGTCCTGAAGGGACCCAATATCTTGCCTGCAGATAAGCTCCTATGAGGCCTAAAGATGAACTCTGCTTGTTCTGCACTCTGAGAGCTCCCCTTGGTGACAGGAATACTAAGCAAGCCCTCCTTCTATTTAGGACTGATTATATTTAATGTACATTAGGACTAGATAGGATTTAAAAGCCACTGAAGATCGGTGAGCTAAGTTAACAAGATGGATTTGCAGTGCTTTCCTGATTATGCAAAATTGATATTGTAATATTTTCTCACCACAGAGGAGAGAGATTCAATTTTTCACAAAGGCAAATGCAACCATGTACAAATGCTAAACAATATTAAGACTTCCAGATATTCTTCTTAGCTTGTGCAAAGTTTTCTCACCACGTAGCTGCTAAATACAATGGGATGTTAGTCAAAATCATCCAAAGGAAATGCCACTGACTGTTGCAGAATTACTACTGGTCACCAGTTAAAATGGTATTAGTGATGACATGATTAAGTTTTTATTTTGATCAGAATCCATTACAAAACCAGCAAATACCTTATCTCTGAAGAGTCTCCTACACCATGCAAATGTAACACCCATTCCACCAAAATGAAAACCTGTTCAAAATCTGAAATATGTTTCCTTTGTAGGAATGAGGACACGTGATTGTGTTGAGGCTGAGTAATGTAGGGTAGACTAAAATCTAAGTCACACCCTATAACCCTTTTTTACCCTTTTATCACTACAGAATGAAGAGGAGATGCAATGACCATAGTTTGAGGACCAGAAGAGCAGAAGGAATGTCATCATCAGAATCAGAGCAAGTAAATTGCTTGCATTTTTTTCCTCTATCCAATCCACAAAAGTTGTGATAATATTGATATAATATAGTTTCCTCAGATTCTTCACAAAAATTATGGCTGGTTTGCTCATTTCTTTCTTCTTTCCTTTTTCCTCTAATTAACATGATTTTACATTGAAATTAATTAAAAAGAAAATATTAAAACTTTTGCATAGAAGCTTGACAAATCAACTAAAGCAAGAACTGAGATAAATTATAGTCTTTCTTTGGCTCAGATTTCTTGCTTTAAGCTGGCTTATTGCAAGAACCTTAACATTTTAATATATTTTCTTATACAATATCACTTTTAATTATTGCACAACCCACAGCTTTCAGAGTTCAAGTCATTAAGTTCACTCCTCAGTCAGCACATAGCCTTCAGTAGCAACACAGTGTTAATGTACAGATGATTGCTTAAAAAAAGAAAATAAGCACTAAAAATGCTCAGAGAAGTACATTCTGGTAGTTAACAACAGGTGAATAAACATTCTCATGTTCTTCTGTTCATTGTACTGCTCTTGAACTCTTAAGAGCCCACAAACAACTTGCATTGTGGTTTTGAACTTTACTTTGATGTCCTGCATGCTATGCCTCTTTCAAAGTACAAAAATCTTTTAAAAATTAAAACTTTATACATCTGTAAATAAAGTCTTTGTTAATCTATCTACAAACAAAGAACAAAAGGTTTTGGAAAACCTTTCATTACTATAGTACACAAAGCAATTCTGAAATGGCTTCTCCAGCCAAGTTTATTCTGCTAATGCACAGGAGGTCTTCTATGCCTCATTCTCTATAACATGGTGTTGACATATCTGCCTTTTTAAATTCATATTTAAAGAGCCAGTGAAATAAATCCTGAAGGTCCCTATGACATGTTAAATAATTTGAAGACAGACTCAAACATAACAAACAGATGGAAAAAGCAAGAAAATCAAGCAAACACTATTCATGAACACTCCCTGCTCCTAGCACATTTTTGGGAAGTTATACTATGGGTCTGTAGTTTAAATTTATAGAGAAACTATTGGATCATTTCTCAAATGTCAAGAAAACCACACAGCCTATCCTGTCCTCTTTCACTCGTCCTTTCACTTCCTCCTACTCAGATAATTAAATCATTATCATATTAAAAAACAGGATAAATTCAGGAGAGCTCAGAAATCCTGACACTCTTGGAGAGACAACAGGATCAGAGAATGCATCTTCTCCAAAATTTCCCTCTCCTGTCATTACCAGTGCTTAGGTATATACAAACTAGCTTCTTGAGCAGTGGGCTAATATTTATCCTGATGTTGTGAGGAAGAGCCTTAGATCTCTGTTACCTGGCTGCAGCCCCGGGCAGGTAGTGATAGAACTGGGAAGAAAGGTCAGTTTGCCAGGATTCAGAGAGAGACAGATGTCCCCATATTGGGCCTGCAGCTCAACTCTACTAAGCCAAACATCTTTTAAAAAGAAAGAGGAAAAAAATTTAAAAGTCACAAAAAAAAAAAAAAGTCTTGGCACTCTAAAGAGGAAAAACTGGCAAACAAACAGCAGCGTTAACCCTGTGTGTGCAAGCAAGTACCCTTCCCACTTAACCTAGTGGTATACAAAAATGGTCTCATGAAGCATTAACTGGAAGAAAAGAAAGGATACATTTGACCACAAGGTACTATAATGCGATTTGCTGCAAACTGTACCAATAATATTTAACAGACTCCTATGAATGATGGCAGCCTTTTTTATGGGGGAATATCAGTCAATTCTAAGAAATGTATCTTCAGCAGAAAGAAACATGAGTGGAACAGCAGATGAAAAGAATGGCAGTGAAATGACAGGATGGGCTATGTAATTCCTTGAAATGCCATTTTGCTGAGGGGTTAGCCCTAAAGAGGGTGTCAAAGTTATATGCAAAATAAGTATGCACACTAACCTCCATTTCCCCCTGCAGGCTTTTAAGCAGCAATTTCAACAAGAAGTAAGATCCTCATTACTTCCTACAGTTTTAAGAGCTTAGAATAGTGCAGCCACCCCAAATACAGCATTCCTGAATCAGCTGATCTATGAGACAGCTTAAACAAATTGGTATATTGGAAATAATATTTGGTGCTCTCTTCATTTTGAGTTTCTGAATCATTAAAGATCCTGCCTTCAAGCTTTGTGACTGAGTATGTATTTTGGCAGTTTTTCTGCCGTTTTGGCTCCTCAGAATAATGTTCAGAGTCTTGCATGATCACTTGGCTATGAGAGCTATGAGTTGATGAGATCTGACGAGATTTTGGGGGAGAACTGCAATAGTCAGCAGGAATCAGGGATGAATAGTGGTTGAAACAATCCTTGTTAATAACATCAGCAAGTGTCTGCTGCTCGCCAAGGAGGTGGTTTCAAGTTCTAACCTGTAGCACTCCTTCCCATTACACATACAAGCTGTCAGCTGAAGATAGGGAGATAAACCTCTCCAAATGGAGAGAAATCTATTTATGTTTAAACTAGACAATTGACTGAACTTAGACAGAAGAACTGGCATAAAAACTCATCTGAGGGAATGATGAGAACTGCATTTCCATTAAACCCAGTGTCAAGTACCAAAATCTCATGCAATGTGTTTGAATTCATTTAGAAGAAAATGATGAAATACAAATGGCATCTATGCTTGTGGCATTGGCAGTTCTTTTAAACTTTAAGAGGATGTATATGAATCTGTGCATGCATGACTCAACACGATGCTGGTGGCACTCCAATAAAACCAAGCCATCAATTCTTGAGTTTAGGCCATGTCCAGAGCTCATCAAAATCAATGACAGCCTTTCCACCAAATTCAGCTCTTCAGATCATAGCAGTGGGCCTGCAGTCTGTACCACAGAGACTGCAGTCACACTGCTTTGTCCCCTGTTTGACTTACAGCACAGCTTGATGTTTATGTTACATAACTAAAGATATTGAGACCAACCACACCACGCACACTGTCCACAGTACAAACATAAGGATTACTGAAAATCCTCAGCGGGGAGAAAAAAAAAAAATCAGCTCCCCAGTTTAACATATTGTCTGCACTTCCTTTTCATTTATATATAGAGAGATTTCATATAAATCAATAAATACCTATGAATTAATATCTAACACACTTCAGCAGTACCAGATACAGGAAGCATTCTGGTCAAAGTTGTAATGGATTTTAGCAGATATTAAACAGGAATAACTAAAGATGTGTTTGTTTGTGTTAAATGTACCAGACTCACCCACACACAAAGTATTGTTCCCCGACAACCCATTTTCACAGCTCTTCAAAACTGACTAACATCTTAGCCCCCTTCTTAATGGTTATGCAAGATTCCAATATTTGCACTTGCAGCTACTGCTTTCTTGTGAAATATTCTAAGTACCCTCTGATCTCTAAATAAATTTATTTAGAATTTAAATAAATGGGCCTGTATTGAGCAAGTCCTTGGACGAAGTACAACTTCTTGTTTCTTCTCTGACTGCCATACATATTTTTCTGGTGAAAGATAACATAGTTGCGCATTTGTCTGAAGTAAATCCCCTGACTGGCAAATTAAGAACCCTTGCAAGTGGAAAAAAATATTAACTTTGAAAGAGAAACCATTTCCAGTAAAACTTCTTAAGTGATAAAATTTAACTTTTGATGGTTGTCCGTGCTTAATTGCTCCCACAAGAACAAAA
The DNA here is from genome assembly GCF_015227805.2 of Hirundo rustica. Taxonomy (NCBI): domain Eukaryota; kingdom Metazoa; phylum Chordata; class Aves; order Passeriformes; family Hirundinidae; genus Hirundo; species Hirundo rustica. The sequence goes on along the minus strand of NC_053488.1, from coordinate 82,918,164 downwards.
AATAAGTCTAAAAAGGGATCTACTTCCCAAATGTCTGAATGCAGCTAGAAACCCTGTACTGTGGGTTCCAAAAGACAAAGCATTTTGAATCATCAAATCTGCATTAAGCATATCTCCATCTCTGTGGTCACAGGAATCTGTGACATTTCATTTCTTGAAAACTTCCATCAAATCTTTGACCGAATCATAAGCAAACAGCTTATGTGGAAAAGCCTTCCAATTCAGTGATCTGAAAAAATGGAGGGATTTACTTTTTGTTCATAAAACATCCAAGTAATTGGGGATTGCGTATTAGAAAAAGCATTTATATACATAAATAAATGCCCTAAATATCTAAATATATTCTAAATTTGAGTCAATTCAAGACCAAGGTAAGAAGAAGTGCTTTGCACTTATAGTGAGAACCAAGTTAACGCTTAATATTGCACATATGGACCAAAATTCTACATTGGACTGGACAGTTCTGGAATCCTTGCAAACCTCACACCCTCTGTGTGATAGGGTTGTATTTTCCTCATGGCTGTGTAGGAGCTCAGTCTGGAGAAATATAGCTGTGTTCATCTTGATAAGTTATCTATTATGATAAGTCATCTACTGACATCCTTTGGAAACAGATGAGCAATTCCACTAAGTCAACATAAATTTTCTGGTACAATATTCTTCAGGAATTGGCCTGAAGCACTAGCAATGTACTGGTCCATGTATTATAGAGCTAGAGGTCCAAACTATAAACAACCAGTTGAGCAAACAATGCAAAAATTTATTCCATGCCTATGAAATCACTGGATCAAGCTTTCATTGTATTTATCGTATAACCACAATGCAAATATATATTTGCATTTCCTATCTTACAATGGATCTGCAAAGGTATCAGAGTTCTAATTATCATCTATTATATTATGTGAGACAAAAAGAAATAGAAAACTCACATTTGTGAAGCTGCTAATAAGAGATAAGGCCACCAGGGTTGCCTTTCTGTTTTAAAGGTTTCAAACAGTACAGTTTGAGTTACCCGTAACAGCTTTCTGTTTCTGCCAAATACCAAAGACAGCACGAAGTGTAAAAGATGCACAGCGACTGTAATCCCAAGTGGATCAGAATGTATACTAGCCTAACTCTTAATTTCTCCAGTCTCCTACACCAGGTCTGAAATGAGTAAAACCCCATCCAAATACGCATCAGGCAAACTCTGCTCAGTACATAGATCTAGGCAGAGAAGTCCACTCAGACACAGGATGTGATGCAAGGACACAAAACAAGGGCAAAGGGAAAAAGATGATGGCATTTTCAAAAGAGGAGTCGAACTAGAAAATGAAAAAGACTCTAGGTGGTTTGCTGGGGTTCTTGGATATTTTGTGCTCCTACCCTGACTGCAGCTTGTCACCTGGATGAAAGCACTTGCCCTTACATAAGCCACTCTGACTTGTACAAGTGTAGTTATCAGAGAAAGTTAAACAACGTTGTTATGCAATTAAGGCTATAATTCTGCATACAGCTGTTTGTTAAGATCAAGCAATTAAGTAGATCAGCAAAATAATAATGAAAGAAATGACACAATGTCTTTTCATTCTACAACAGTCTATGGATCTGACCCTTTACACGACCCTACTACTTCTCTCAGGTCTCTCCTGCACAGAAGGTGTGATACCACATGGATTCTTCCAGAGCCCCACAACAGTGTTAAGACCTCACACCTGTGAGACAGCCACCAGTTCCAGCAATTCTACTAACGACACAAGAGACAAAATAAAGTCCAGTTTATATTAACAACCAGCTACCTAACTCCAGCCACCTAACATAGATTAAAAACCTCATTTGGAGCATAAAACTTAGAGGTCCGACACGGAAGACCTCAAGTCTTTAAGTTCGGGATGAGGATGCCCATGTAGCCCGCCAGCCTCTCCGTTCGCAGCCGCACGGAGCGGAGAATACAGCACTGGGACAAAGAGTGACTCACGGAAAGCTCAGCCTCCGCCACGAACACCCGCCGGGGTTACCCCAGCCCCGCGCCAGCCGGGGGCTTCGCCTGCGCAGCGCCCGCCCGGAGCTCCCCCGGCTCGGCGCCTGCCCAGGGGCCGGCCGGGCCGGAGCCTTTCCCGTGCCGGGAGCTGGGGCCCTGCCCGTCCCGACGACCGCCCGCGCTGCCCGGTCCCCGGTCCGCGGCCCCGCCGCCACTCACCGGCCGCCGCCCGCGCCCCGCGCCGCTCCGCGCCCGCCGCCCCGGGCGGCCCCGCCCGCCGCCGCCCAGCGGGCACCGGGCACCGGGCATCGGCCCCACCTCCCGCGCACCGCGGGAGCACGGACACCGCGGGGCGGTCCGGCCCCCGCGGGACAGCGGCTCGGCTCCGTGGGCGCCGCCGCCCGAAGCCTGCGCTTGGCCTGGGAGAGCGCTTTACTCAAAACGGAGGCGTTCGACGCTGAAGGAATTTTGGCTCTTTCTCAAGCCTTTGTGGCATGGGAAGTCCCTGCTACCTCCAAGGCTTCCTACTGGTTTGTTGTCCATGGAACAAACTCCAGCCTGAGAAACCTGTAATCAGCTGTGAAGACACAACCACGGCGTGACCGTAGAAGCACAGAATATGGAAGGGACTCATCAAGATATGGGGTCCAACTCCTGGCCCTTCACAAGATGCCCCAAGAATCACATCAGGTGCCTGAGAGCATTGTCTAAACACTCCCTGAGCTCAGATAGGCTTGGTGCTGTAACTACCACCTTGGGGAGCCTGTTCCAGGTCCCAGCCACTCTCTGGGTGAAAAACCTTTTCCTGGTATCTAACCTAAACCTTCCCTGACTCAGCTTCATGTGGTGGTAGTGACAGTTTTTGGGGCTCGGTTCCTGAGACACAATGTCTCGGGAAAACATTAAGCTTGACCTAAGTCAGCACTCAGCACAATTACCTGCAGGGCTCAAGGCACAGTGTGAGGCATCTTCTCAGCAACATGATTCAGGTAACGTTGTTCAGGCTGTGGGATGAGGCTCTTTGAGACTCTGAAAGACTTTCCCAATGAGGGCATCGTACAACTAGAACAGATGGAAATTCATCAGGCTGGGAAATCAATGGAGTGTTTCCTTAGCCAATTGAAAACGGGATTCTACTGGATCACTGTGTAGCGTCTTAGCTTGTGTCAAATGAAGTTCAGTGACTGAACTGACCTCAGCTAAATAAACTGAGATGGGAATCCATCCATTTTGTTGGATTTCTGCAAATAACATATTGCAAGGTTACACCTGGGAAAAAGCACCTGAGAAAAGACCCATCTTCTAACCTTTGAATCTATTAATGTTGAAGTAGGTTACCAATTTCCATTAAACAGACTGACCTGTTCTGTTGCAGAACTGGCACTGTGTCACTCTGGCAGAGGAGTAACAGGCCCTCCTTCAGGGACGCAGTGACACGAGTGAAGTCAGCTCATGTGTTCCAAAATGCAAAGTGAATATATCCAGTGCAAGTAAAAATAGGTCCTTGTGAACAACATGTGTACATGCCATGAATAGCATTTCCACATCCAACACTAATGGGGCAGAGATAATATTTCCTAATCCCTCTAATAGTGCTACCGGTTTGACCTGATCTGGGAATGCAACAATTGTCCTTCACATTCTCCAGTTACTTCAGATATATAAAATCCTTCTGGCTCACTAGACCTGGAAGGAAATCCAAGTTGTTATTTTCAGGAAGTCAGGGATTTCATTTACTCTTTCAGTGTCAATGAGTGTGCTTCCTAGGGATACTAAGACTCTTACATTGCAAGAATCACATGTGGATTCATGTTTTCTTTTTTCCTTGCCTCTTCCAGAATTATTTGCAGCTTGTGCAGATTGGTTTTGACACCTACTGCCTTTCAAAAAAAAGGAACCAATACTGAGAATTCACACCTGGATTTTCATTTGTAGCCACCTCCCAAACTTCCTAGTGTAGTTGCTGTGCATACGGACCAAGCAAGCTTCCTTGTCACAGTGAGCTCCTGTCAGTCCTGTTCAACATGATCAAACTGAAACTTGTAGTCTGGGAAAGGGGGAATTTGAAGCCAGTGAGGGAAAGATTTTAGCTGCAAGGTCACAACAGGGTATTTTGAATAAAGCAATTCCCCAGGACAAATAGTCTGCCTTTCCAATACCTGTCTCTGACACATTTTCTAAAGCCTAGAAAGAATTCCCATCTGGAGCTGTTATATACTGCAGATATTTACACATTTATCTCCAGGAATGACAGGATCTTGATAGCCTTCAGCATCATGAATGTATTCTTCACATTCCACAGCCCTTCCTCCCTGCACATTGCTGGATAGCTAGAAAGTCAGAAGATGCAGCTGAAAAAAGAAACAGAAATGTGATGAAGATGGAAAACTAATTAAAAAAGCAAGTCCAGCAAAAATATGGTCTGTGCTTTTGATCTGAGGACTAGATGTAATTCAGGAAATTCTTAAGTCAGGACCCATTTCATATAAGAAGGCCATTGGACCACAAGGCAAAAATTGTCTCTCTTTGGCTACATGGTATCACCAGCTGTTTGTTAGGCAATCCTACAACACCTTCCTGAAGTCTCAAATTCTCAAACAGGAATTACAGTAAAATCAGTAATAAATTCAGCCTAGGCAGCAAAGATCTAATTTGCCAGTGGCTTTATTCCTCACTGGTTCTCAGTAACATAAAAGACTACGATAGCTCCTCTCTACTTTGGAAACCCTGGGTCCTTGCAGGTCAAATAAAACCAGCAATAGTTCCAGGTGACCAGCAGCTCTGGGAACCACAATAAATATGAGCATTAACATCTATGAGCATTGCATACATTAGCATCTCTCCAAACTTGCAGCCTTAGTTTAAATTTAAATGGTCAGTCAGGTAAATCAGAGAAAGGAATTCCTTTGAAGGGCTTCCAAAGGAACAGTTAGAGAAAGTGAGCCCTAAAACCAGCTTGGCAGCAAAAATATCATGAGGAACCAGGAAAAGCATACTTGTTTAGAAACATTAAATTTGCTCTAAAAGATGCATGAATCTATGAGACAAGATACAAGGTGGAAATAGTGCAGTAAAAAGAATGATGAGGTGTAGTAGAGCTAATTTTGCCTCATCTCTAACAGATCTATGCTGCTTATTTAAAAATACAAGTAGGAGTATTTTAAAACTGTTTGAACTATTCTGACTTGCAAGGATATGAAAGTTGTCTGAGTTCCAGTGTTTTCTTCAATTAATAAGAAGAGAGCATTATACTAGAACGCTATGGTGAAGGCTATCAACCCATCTCATAGATGTAAACAGAAGTGTTGCAAGTTGAAAGGAGAAAGCTATTGTTGTCTATAAAATGGAGAAGGAAATCTCTGTGGGAACGTAGTCAATGCCAGTGGTGTTTAACTAGAGCTGAGGCCAGTTACACTCTGACTAGAACCTCAGATCTGTTTAAAGGAATTTCCACATTAACTTGCTAGAGGGAAATGTATAACAAAAATTTCATTAATTTAGGTATTTCCAACTGATGTATTATAATTTTATTCATATCCTTTTACCTCTAAATAGCTGTTTGTGTTTTTTCTTTTTCTGGTTAGGGTGCATTCTAAGGCATACAAATATATTTTTATAAAGAGCTGAGAAGTTGGGCCACTGTAACCTCCAGTAGCAGTGCTCAAGTGGCAAATTACTTGAGATTCTCTCCGTCTTGGCAATGTTTCCTTGGCCCTTCTTAATCTAAGAATGTTCATGAAGAATTTCTCTTGGATACTAGGCATAAAAAGGTTCATTTCCCTGTCTTAGTGTCTGGTTCAAGGTCAAATTCAGGGTTGGGGTTGTTTTGGAGTCTTGGGTTTTTTTCCTTGCTATTGAAAAAAAAAAAAAAAAAAGTAAAATATCCCTCCACATTTCTGCTTTTTTCCTACATCTATCCCTCTGCAACATAATATCAACACAATGAAGTGTGTCATGTCTACACTGACCAGAATTAACTAGGTGTCCTAGGGTAACTTTATGATGCTAGTAGCCCAAATCGCCTGTTCTGTTTGCGCTGTATATTGAGTTCTATGCCTTTAAGACTGGTTCTGAGAGCAAAGAGAAAGACGGGGTGTTCAGCAGAGGCTCACAGAGACTGCAGGACAGAGATCTTTTTGCTTTTAGTTAGTTTCAGCTAATTAAGGCAGAGAAGTTCCCTGGACTGGTGTTTTGTTTGGGTTTTTTTTTTTTTTTTTTTTTTTCCCCTTTTTCTTAGAACTGTTTAAACCTGCTCTGGACTGAAAAAACCCAAGGAAGCACTGGGGGCTGCACCTGCGGCCCACCAGGGCCTAGGCCTCAGCATTTTCCAGCAGCGCCAGAAGAACTATGACTAATAAAAGACTAAAAGAGAGCCAAGCTACACCTACAGCAAGAACTTTCTCAATTTACCATCTCACTCCAGAATGAGAGGTTTTATTGTTTCATATTATTCATTCTTTATACTTGTATGCACTTTGTTTATTAAGTAAAATAGTTTTTTCCACTTTTCTCTGAAGAAGTTTTTTACCAGACTGGTTGAAGAAAAGGGCCATTTAAGTTTACCCCCCAGAAGGATCCCATTCAAGAGTTTTCTCCTGAATTTGTCCCTAAACCAGGACACTAGGTAATACAGCTCCTAATTTTAATAATTCTGAAGTTTCAGATATTTCTCTAGTATGTGAAATAAGGTCAAAATGCAGAGCTACTTTATTAACAAGTACAAATCTCAGTAACCAGATCAATGAAACAAGGACTTTTTTCAAGTTACACAGCAGGTGGAAGCAAAAGCCAGTGCATACCATGACAGGAGAGATCTAAGTTCAAGTGCTGCTCAGTAAAACAAGGAGCTTCCCAAAGGAGACAGCAGGTGGAACCAAACTCCCTCCCTTGCAAGAGCCAACCTGTCCAAACATCTTCGTTCTCGAAGTCCTTGTGTGCATCCCAAAAGGCTAAACTTTATCCATACCTGCAGTGACCCACAGTTAAAGGATTTCCTAACACTGAGAATTACAAAATAAACAAAATGCACTTCTTTCAGTTTTCTATAACTACACGTCCCTGTGCTATGTTCAGTAAAAGCTGCCTGCTTCCCCAGAAGCAGTGATATAAACCATCTGCCAAGCCATAATGTGAGATCAGGTTAACAGCGGGACTTGGTGATCTCAGAGGTCTCTTCCAACCTTAATAATTCTATGATCATGGCTGGTACGCTGCATTTCTTGTCAACATGTACTATGAGGTACTGACTTGTGTAGAGGGAATGACAATATTCTGGCAGGGCATTGGTTTGTGTTCTTTTTGAAGGACACAATTTGCAGAGGCAACTACTCGGACCCAAAACATCACTTCTGCTTTCTCACACTTGATACCAAGGAGATGTCACCGGTCATATTCTACCTGTATTTGGGGCTCCATTTGCTTCACCATATGAACACCATACCAAGTAGATGCATCCAAGTTAGTGTTTCCTTCAGCTTAAGTTTTAATTCACCAAAGCCTCCACTAAGAAAAACATGAATACAGAACTCTGTGAATACAGAACTCTGTGAATACAGAATTCTCTGTCATGACAATTTTCTTTTTCATGTTACATTAGCACATTGTGGTTGCTGCTTCTCTAGTTTTGTGGGGGCTGGAGGTAATACCTAAATGAGAATAACTCAGAAGTTTGGTAATTTCTTCCCTTTTCTTCTATGTTAATTTGACAACATTTCTAGAGTACTCAGAAAAGCCACTGCCTTGCCAAGAAAACGAAGATGCGCACTAGCACAGCTGGAGCAAGTGCAGGGAATGACAGAACGGGTCAGGTTGGAAGGGACCACAGTGTGTTATCTGGTCCAACTTCCCTGTTCAGGCGGGGTCAGCCCAGAGGCACAGGATCGCATCCAAATGGGTCTTGAATCTCTCCAGTTGAGAGACACTCCACGAACTCTCAGAACAGTCAGTCCCGTTGTGTAGCCACTGCACAGTAAAGTTCTTCCTCGTGTTCAGGTGGAACTTTCTGTGCATCAGTTCCTGCCCGTTGCCTCTTGTCTCAGTGTTTGGCACCACGGAGCTGAGCCTGGCTCCATCCTCCATCCAGCGGGGCCGGGCTGGTTTGCAAAGCCCATCGCGGCAGCCCTGACACGGGTCTAACGCCATCCCGAGGTGGGTTTTTTCCCTGAATTTCTGTGGAACCGTGTGCCACGGAGCAGCCGCAGCGGCCTGGTCCGACCCGACCTGCGGCCGCCTCGCTGAGGACCCGCGGCCGGGGCGCCGCCGCCATGGCCGGGCCTGCACCACCACCTAGCGCCGGCGGCGGGCGCGGAGCCGCCGAGCCCGCCCGGCCCGGGGGCGGCCCCGCGCCCGCGCCTCAGCCCCGCCGCGCCCTCCGCCCCTCCCTTCCTGCTGCCGCCACCGCCCCTCGGTCCGCCCCACCGGGCCGGGCGTGCTCCGTGCTGCCGCTGCGCGCTCGGAGCCCGGCGGAGCCGCCGCACAGTCCAGCGCCATGGCCCGCGAGGAGGTGGCGGTGGCCGGCGAGGAGGGGGCGGCGGGCGAGGGCGGCGGGCTGCTGCTGGAGATCGTAAGCTCCCCGCTCAACCTGAGCCTGCTGGGCCTCTGCCTCTTCCTGCTCTACCAGATCCTGCGGGGCGAGCGGCCCGCGGCACCCGCGGGCGAGGCGGACCCGCCGCCGCTGCCCAAGATGAAGCGCCGCGACTTCACGCTGGAGCAGCTGCGGCCCTTCGACGGCGTGAGCGACCCGCGCATCCTCATGGCCGTCAACGGCAAAGTCTTCGACGTGACCCGCGCCAGGAAGTTCTACGGGCCCGGTGAGGGCGGGGGCGGGCGGGGGCTGCGAGATGGGCCCAGCCCGGGCGCTCCGCGCGTTGTGCCCCGGGGCCACCGGCCGGGGGGAGCGCGGGGCTGGCAGTGCTGGCAGGGAGCGCCTTCCTGCAGCGGGGATCAGCGCTCCTGCCTGACCCCATCCCGGCCCTGGTGCCGATGCGGAGGTTTGGAAAGGGTTCAAGGTTTGCTTCCAGCCGGGAAGGCTGCGCGCCCCTGCAGCTGCGTGCCACTGAGCCGGCGGGCAGGGTGACTGCTGCAGCTGGGGCTCCAGAGTCGGGCCCCGGTGTTGTAGAAACTCCGGCTTTACCAGTTTACGTTGTTTCATTATTCTCGGTGTTTTCCCGTGGCGGGCTGCAGGTACCATAGGCGGCTGGGCGGCTTTGTCGGCCTGAGTTGCCTTTGCCTGATGGCAGGCAGCAGAAGCGAAGTGTTCTCTCAGTGTTGACATTCCATTCCCAACTTTTAGTTGGTATCACTCTATTGCATAATATTTATACTAAATACTTGGCAATTTAGATTTAACCAGCTTTCTGCCAAGAGCATAGTTCAAACGTGCAAAGATTGAATAACCTATCCTCGTAGAGCAGCCACTGATTAATTAGGTGGATGGGAGTATGTGCATCCAGGTGAAAGAGTTTTATCACCTCCACGAGGGCAGGGGGGTTTATTTTTATCAGAGGCTGCCTGTTAAAACGGCTCACTAAGGCTTGCTGATTTGTACGAGGATCTGCCTGGCATAACCATTCCTGAGACAGCCTGGTAGCTGCAGTAGTGAGCTGCCAGTGCTACTTCCAAGACAAGGAGAAAAATAAGGAGACACCATGGTTTTGATAGCATTATATTACTACTTTGGGGCCAAACAGAGGAGACTGTCACTGAATTATGCCAGGCTGTAACTTTGCATTCTGCAGCAGTCAGGATGATATGTACAGTGAGTTAGATGTGCAGCTTTGTATTTGTGCAAACTAAAACCCACTTGACATAAGGTCCAGGCTTTAAATACTGCCTTCCAAAGCTGCCTGTTGCATCTGATTTGGTAATTGCTGAATGGTTCACCACAATGTCTGGTTAGTTAGATTTTCATTTTAATGGAAAACTAAGATTATTTTGATTAATTTAGGAAAAAGCACACTCCAGAAGTTGGTATGTGCTCTACAAAAACCAGGTCTAACTTCTTTAAGCTCCTTTTAGAAGAACTTTGAATGTCTAGTTGAACATGCAGTATCTCAATTTTTGGTTTGTCATGCAAGCAAGGTAATCATTAATGAAGTTAAGCAAGAGTTTATCTTGGTGTCTCTGACCTGCTGTGAGTTGCATATTTTGATCATTTGAGTTCATCTTGCATTTTGCTTTAATAGATGTTTCCTCCAACTTGATAATTTCTAGTAGCTCCCCTATATTTTCTGTCAAGCCATCCTTCCATCTCAAGTCAGGAGTATCTGTTAGAAAACTTTGATTTCACCCCAGACATAGAAATCCTTCCTCTGTTCCTTATTCTAAGGATGTGTGTCCAAGTCTGTATGCATATCATTACCTGTTTGTATGTGCAGTGCACCATTGTGTAATTCGTTGTCCTGGTGTTTCAGCAAAACTCAGTATCTTTCTCCATGACTTTGTTTCTTGTTCTTTTCCTTTATTTTCTCTTATTAGCAACTGGAATAAAACTTTAAAGCATTTCAGAAGCTTGAGGCACCTGATGCATGGCTTAGGGTAGAAACTCATCATCTGTTTTAGTTCAGAGACTCTGATCCACGAAGATAACATAGCATCCATTACCTCTGCAATAATGCTGCTTACGCTTTTATTTTAAAGAGGGCCCATATGGGATCTTTGCTGGAAGAGATGCATCCCGAGGTCTTGCCACTTTCTGCCTGGATAAGGAGGCACTGAGAGATAAGTATGATGACCTCTCTGACCTCAACGCTACACAGCAAGAGACCTTGAGGGACTGGGAGTCACAATTCACTTGTAAGCATTTTTAAATCTGTTTACAAAGAAGTATTTAACTGGTAACAGAGGAGGCAATAGTTAAAAGACTGTAACCAGCTGGAAGCATCATATATATATAAATGATGGAAATTGCATACACCAATAACTAGAATAGTGGAAATAAAATGTGTTTTCTTTTTTAATTTAGTGTTGAAAGGTTTACTATAACCAGCTACAATGGAGTTTTCTCCACATGATGTCATTAGAAATCTCAGTTCTGACCTGACGTGCCCCTACTATTTTGGCCCTCTTCCTGTTTTAATTAAGACTGTTAATCATGTCACACTGAATGGCTGTTTTATTATGCTAACGAGCTTCTTGTAGAAACCATAACTATGCTGTCAAATATCTGACTTGAACTGGTGTTAAAATTTACCTTTCCATGTGTTGAGCATCAGGACTTACAGTGAAGTCCACTCTTTTTATTACAGGGTTCCTATTAAAGATGGCAAATAGTTGCTTTAAATTGTTACAACAACATTGCTAGTCTGAAATACCTGTCATCAGAGGCGTCCTTTGCTTTGTTGAAGTTGACAGATAGGCAACATAATATAGCTCTCAGTCCTTACATGTATTTGATCTTGGCATTTTTACATGCTCAAAAGGAGATATAAAAAAAATCAGAGGCTTAATCACATAATTGGCTAACAGATCCATCTCTGTCTTTGAGAGAAAGGCTCTCCCTTCTGTCCTATTCATAATACACATTACAAAAAATAAAACCCCCTCCAAGTTCTCTATATGCATGCACATATGTATGTGTGTTTTTAATAGATGTAAAGTCTAACAATGCCTTTGGTTGGAAAACCAGCTTTGGCGTTGGCAAGAGAAATAATCTAGAATTCTGTTTCTTTGGCTGGGTGAGTCCATCAGTTTGTGTTTATTCATCTTTTGGTTTAGGCAATAAAATAAGTTACATTCACTTCACATGATTCTTATGAAAACAGTAATAGTTCAGTGGTTGATTTTAGCTTTTCTCCTTTCCCCCACTGTTTGGAACAAGTTGCTCAGAGCTTTTTTAATTAAAATATAGCCATCCTGTTCATTCAGAAAACAGTTGGAGGAGTTTTAAAAGGTGTCTCTTCAGGGCAGAAAAATTACTTGGATTTTTTTTTTTTTCCCAGTTAAGTATCATCATGTTGGTAAGCTGCTGAAGGAGGGGGAGGAACCCACTGTGTACTCTGATGAAGATGAAAAAGATGCCCAGGATGCAAAGAAAGAGTAGATACTGCAATGAGGAACAATCTGTTTTTGAACCATAAAGGATCATTTGCCACATTCCACTTCTGTTTCACAATGTGCAGCAGCAGCAAGGCTTACAAAAGGTCCAGAGGTACAGTGAATGGTTTTTCAAAGATTTCAAAATCAGTGTCTTTGATCTGTCTTCCTTTAAACCCACATAATAAGAAGTATGCATGACAAATGTCTGCAAAAGTAAACTGCAATTTTGGCAATAAAGGACTATTTTTCTGCTATCACCATTTAGTGCAAAGTAGGTTGAGATCAAGTTTTTCATTATCAACCTAGCACTGTGGACACAAGCACATGAATAACTTCACATACATAACACAAACACCACTAAATCTTCTTTTGTGTTAGCTTCTGCAGGATCTGGCCCCTGGGCTGTAATTCCTTTAGAAAAGGGACTATATTATGTTTGTCCACAAAGCATCATACTCATTTGTTGTGCAATATAATTCATTACTATATAAGATAATTTGGCTTTCAAGGCGTTGCAGATGAAGACTTACAGATGAAACACTAACTGCTTTTAAAAAAGATCAAGAATTTTTGAAAGGTTAAATCACTTTTAAATAGGTAATGAAGACTGATGAATACTTGATATATTCAACATGTGTAATTCTGCATACACTAAAATCCTCTGTTCACTTTTAAAGCACGTCTATAGTGTTACAAAAGTTTAGATAATGAGCGGAACTAGGCATCCCTAAAGGTACAGCATGGAGTGACTTGACTGTTGTTCATTCTATTTTCTTAGTAAAAAGTGCTCCCGTGAATGTTAACGGAATTATATTAAACATGGAAGTTCAGCCACTCTTGATTCCTAGACCTAAAAAGCAAGAAGTTGCTGGTATGGCATGATTAGCAAGCGTTCTTGTACATGCACCTTCACCTAGCAGAAAAACATTACTTACATAAATTACATACAAAATAAAACAGCGTAAGCTGTTTCTGGATTGAGGCCTTTGCTGACTTGGAATGTTTCCATTAAAAGAAATGGTACAATCTCATGCATAACCAGCAATGCTATACCTGTGGACCTGACTTTTGAGTTGCTTTTTACTTATTTGCTCTCTTGGCTTACCTCTATGCTTAATTACTAGGTTTTTTTCTAAGTGACCTGCCTTCTACCAAGGAGGGCTGGGTAAATGGTTATGACCAAGGAAAAATGTAAGTGTTCATCATACAAAATACTTCTCTAAAACTTTCTTATGAATTCCAAGATAACTAATGATTTGTTGACCACTTGTGAACTTGTCCAGGTGATTCTGCTAGTGCAGAATATCCAGGGTGCCTGTATAGTGTAGTTCCCTCTATTTCATTTCTCTGGCTCGGCTGTCCGGTTGTTTCAATTTGGCAACATGACCAAAATGATGAACCGAGTCCTGAGTGGGAAGGTGTAAACTAGGCAAAAGTGTTCGGAGGTAGTGTGTTGCACAACAGCAGCTTTCATAAACAACTTGACCCAACATATTAAAGTGCCTGAGACCATCTGTGGTGAGAACAACTGACTCTTCCTCAGTCCTAACATTGTCCGGGGATTTTCTTTTGGTTGCACTGGGCCTTCTGATGAAGAGTGAGGTTGTTAGAGCCAGAGAGCTTATGTAAAGTGGTACTGTATGAGCTACCTAGCGAAGGTCTAGAGACACGTGTAGACCTTGTCATGACCTTTGTGTTGCTATTTTATTTTTAGAGACATTTATACTCTTTGCAAACTACTACTAATGGTTTACCTCAAATTGGAAATGTGCTTTTGTTTGTTTAAGGCAGAAAATAAAATACTCTTGCATAATGGTGGTGTTTGTATTTATTTACTGCAACCAAATATTATATTTAATACCCCCCTAGTGTTTCAAGTTTTATATTGTCTTTCTACAACGTGTCACATTATCCAATGCATAGATTGAGTAAAGTGTGTTCTAATGGAATGCTTATAAATGCAGTTCGTTAGTAAAACTTTAACAGAATATTAAATAGAGAACATGCTCTATTGCAAAAACAGTGTTAGGCAGAAAAAAAACCGCAAGTAATTGTTAATACTGAGCAAAAGTTGGAGCTTTGGAAGGCTGTAACGTACCCTTCAGTGGACCCAACCACCTAAATTACTCTGTAACATCTCCCGAGAAAGTAACACTATTTTAAGTATTAATCTGTACATCAGAACATTATGCATCACAAAGAAAAACAGTAACAAAAATTATGCAGAAAACAGGCAGTAACACAATACAGAGCTCATTGTTAACACTTCTTGGGGAGGAGGAGGTATGACACTTTGGTAAGACTATTACAGGGAAAACAATTTCTTGTCAAAGGAGAAGAAGCATGACACAAAACCTGCTTATAAAGCAACAGGCATGGGTTTTACTTTCTTCCAAAGTGCTGAAGAAAATGGATGGGTTTTAGCTTCCTATTCAGTCTGTTCATTACAACTTGAACCCTTCCTTCAACAGTGAGTGGCAGCAATGACTATGCAAAAAGAACCATACCAGGCAGCATACAAGGCTGTTCCTTAACCAGATAGGACATGATAACCAATTAAATGCAGAGAATGTCACTAATCTCCCTCATCTGACATGTCCAACAGCTGTCACAAAGATCTACTCTAGGATAAATGAAAACAATTGAGTCATATCTTATTTCCAACCAGGAAAGATCATACTGTTAACTACTTTGTAAAATTCGGATATTCTTTCAGCTGGACATCACCTGCCCTTAATCACCTTTATTAGGTCTTCTTGCTGTTTCAGTTAAACAAAAAAGAAAGTTCAATATTGAATGCTTCTGTTCTAAGTTACATAAGGGTTTTTATGTAAGGTGAGGCATTTCTATGCATTGCCTGGAATCCCTGGATTAAGAAGAAAGGGCTTTATATTATAATTGCTGTATTGTATTTCAAGCAGATGGACTGGTTTAATAATGGGCCTGGAGTACTTCTGCTTTAAAACCAGCCTGTAGGATTTTGACTTCAGCATTCAGCACAAGGTACAACCCCACAGGTCACATATTTTCAGTAATAAAGCATTGTTCAGCCAACTTTTCTTCACACCACCTCTATGAGGAGGTATTTTCACTAGTTCTGTACAGAAAATTAGATTTGATGGCAAGATCCACAGTCTCAGGGTCCAACTTCATACATGTCAGAGTAAACAGTGTTTCCATAAAAAGCACCCAACCTCTTGAAAAAGCAGCTGTGCACAATAGCATGTCAGGTTCCAACTGAAAGGTGCAAAATTACGCCAGAAATGTTCTACACTTCCATTGCTGAACTACACAAATGCTGCTTTTATTGCATCTTTTAATCTAATAAATGTTTTAATTGCCAAAACATTCTGTAACTTTCATACGTGGGATGTGACATTTACAACAACTAAAATCCAATCAACAAAGCCATGCATTTTAAGTTCTAAAGCAAGCTGTTACATGAATCTTTAAAGATTAGCCTTCAGGATAATAAAATTATATTAAGCAGTCCAGTGTATGAAAAGGTGGGGCTCATACTAAAGGTCCTGACAGGAAAGAGAAATTCTTCACTGTCAGCATGGAGAGGCTGTGGGCAGAGGCTGTTGCCAGAAGAAACTGGATGCCCCATCCCGGGAAGTGTTCAAGACAGGTTGGACACTGCTTGGAGCAGGCGGAAGATGCCCGTAACCCTTGCCGTGGGGGTTGGAACAAGATGCAATAAGGTCTCAATCCAAACCATTCTATGATTTTGTGAAAAGTAAAATTATTTAAATACCTGAAATCAGGTTCTAAATAATGTCAAATAGGGAACAGAGTACTCTTTCGGTATGAAGATTTCAATGATGTCTCACATTTTAAAGTGCATGCATATTTTATTAACTAACAATATTTTACATGGAATGAGGACTTGGTTGATAAAGCAAATCCTCTATCAGTTTCAGTCAACACATGTGAAAGCATGAAGCAATTACAGAAATGGGAGTATTTATTTGTTATTGGTTATTGTGACAACATGTTGATAAAACACTGGAGATTTGCACTGAAGGAAATCTTTAGCTCCTTCTGCCCCAGATTAACAAAAAGAAATACTTCCTCACCTGTCACCAAAAGGCCTATCCATGGGAAATGGGTACTCATGGACACAAAACTGTCTACAGATTGACAGAGGGAGAAATTTTGCTATCTTTAATCTGCAAATATTGCATAGAGATAAAACACCCTTGGTATGTCACATCAGTGCAACTGAAAACATTTTACATGGTCAACAAATACAATAGTCCCTCTTCATTTTAACTGTATAAAATACCAAAGGGGAGACTTAAGAGGGGCATGAATATTCTCAAAAATAGTCAGAAAATATTTCTGTCAAGAAAATAACATCTTTTTAGATAAAAGTAATAGATTAACAGTACTTTGAGTAGCAACCATTTGTTATCATTGATCCTAAAAAGGCACTCAACATCTGAATATATGAACAGAAAGACTGATAAAACCTGGCTTAGAAGCCTGTAGGAATCACGAGTATTGAAGACTGGGGGAAAACCTATCTACCACGAGCAATTACAATTATTCTTTATTATTACTATTTATTAGAGCAGAAGTTACAAACATGGGTAAGATCTTATGTAACGAAGGCAACACTTTCACATTAACTTCATCTACCAACATGTAATAAATAAAGCATAAAATGAAAGCTGCAATAATCAGTGCATTGAACTTCAAACTTTGTATCTTGCTAAGGGACTTTGTCCAAAAGCAATTGTGGCTGTCTTCTAGATACAGCCAGATGAATAAATATGGATATAACTCAAGCTCCTACACTGCATTTTCACATATTTATCTACATGCAGCACAACTCTGACAACATTTCACAATTCCTCTGGAAAGCATTTGTAAGCAAACTCATACTAATCAGCTACCTCACTATATGTGCCTTCAAAATCTTGTGAACTATCAACCTGCATTTACAGGGGGACTGTCAGCAGGCTGACATGCACAGCCCTTTCATTATCCAACACTCAGAGCATTGCTTAGACAACCATTCAGATTCCTGGAAGCACTACATTGAGCCTAAGTTCAGTGAAATCCTTCCTCCCAAAAGCCAACAAGTTTTCAGAAACACTTCTAGAATTGTGAATAGAAAACAAGGATTCTTCTAGTGTGGGTTTTACAGAAGATGGGCCTTTTTTTCACATTTGGAAATCTATTATTTCTCAAAATTGAGTACAAATGTACCCCACAGCTTCCAGTTCCATCATTATAACAATCTGATAGAGGAGGCACTTCATATACTTGCTCTAGGATTGACAATTAGGTTTTTTTCCAATTACTCGTTATTAGTAAATACTGCAATTTACATGATTTCCTGCATTCAATCGAGTGTAATGCTCCAAGATCTCAGTCTGTGTCCTTTCAAGTTCTTTAGCCACTAGTCCATGAAAGTTTGTTCTGGCTCTGGGGAAAGTTTTGGTCCTGTTATCCAAAAGGCAAATACAGATTCTGCTTTTGTGGCTCACAACACCAGTTAGATATTCTAACCAAAGGAATTACCTAAGCAAAAAAAAATATCAAAAACCAAACCAGTAGTTCATATACCTTTTAATGATCAAAGGACTTTCTTCTCCCACTTCTTTATAAAAACTTCAGAGCTATAATACAGTAGCTATTCAGCATCCTCTTCTGGGCTCTCCTCCACAGAAAGTATCTGAGAAGGGGTTTGTCTGAATTATCTCAAGAGGAAATAGAGGGCATCCTCTGACATCTGCATCCATCTCTCTTCTCAACATTAATTTCCTCTCATCTCCTGGAGGTAAGAAAAAGTTTCTTGGAATGAGTTTGTCAGGTGGACAGGGAGGGAAAGGGAAGTGGCTGTAAGGGTACCCACCAACCAACTGGAAGCACAGTAACTTGTAAAAAAAGCTGTAAGAACAGCCAGTAGCAATCCTGTATGAACATAAGATGTACTGCAGCTATGTAAAAATTGACTCACCTGAGACAGTATTTCCCACATAGCTGTGCCACACATTAAATTGTCTATCAATATGTTTTAGTTGTCTAAAGCATGTTGTTAACAGAATAACCACCCATCTGCTAATGGCCAGGACAGATACTGTGCTACCCCATTAAGTAGACAAATATTACACTTGAGCTGAAGCTGTGTGTTTCAGAGTTATACTGAACAAACCCTTAATTGCAGAGAAGTTGCATAGGGGTATTTTTATGCCATGCTTATACCTTTTAAAACGAAAAACCATTGATCATTGTAAGAACTGTGGCAACCTCACCTGCCAGAGACCTGTCAAATTTAGTCCCCTCAGCTGTGGTGTCCCTCTCTCTCACCTCTCCTCTGGAAGGTGTCCTGAAGGGGCAAGCCATCATAAGGAGTAACATCAGATGCTGCCATAGAGGTGTGATGTGTCTTGAATTTCACTTTTTTGTGTAACATTTTCTTACATTTTCTCTGTATCTTTCTGAGCGACTCCAGCTGCATGCAACTGTCCATCTCTGAAAAGCCACATTCATCAGATAAAAGATTAGAAGAAAGCTTTTTTTGCTTTTTCTTCATTTTATGAGCATTTTTCTCCTT
Organism: Hirundo rustica; assembly: GCF_015227805.2. Lineage (NCBI taxonomy): Eukaryota > Metazoa > Chordata > Aves > Passeriformes > Hirundinidae > Hirundo > Hirundo rustica. The sequence goes on along the minus strand of NC_053488.1, from coordinate 82,899,601 downwards.
TTCCCTGGATTGTCTCTCACTTTTCTTTTCTTCATATCTTAATTTACTACTAGACCTCTTGTATGACTTTTTAAGTTTAGGTTCACACTGCCTTGCCAAGCCCTCATGGACGGAATTAAAACAGGAGTTACACTGGCTGATTTCCTTCTCTTGACCTTCCACAGCTACATTTTTATGATAAGCCAGTAATTTTCTTTCCCTGGCTTTTGCAGACAAGCACCCTTTATTACAACTGCTGTAAATTTCTTCATACCTTCCTTCTGCTCTCTTCACTGAGCCGACACATGCCTCTCTAAAGTACTCAGAATCACTGATTTCTTCCAACAAATCCTTTAATCTGCAAGCAGGTCTACATGTTCCATATGGTACAGTGCCTTCATCTCTACCATCTTCTTTTTTGAATTCCTTATTATGAGTAACAGTAGTGCACTCCAAAGAATGATTCAGTCCAGCATGTGTTAAGTTATCAACAGAGTCATTCCTCTGCACTTGCAGCTTTTTTGCAAGTTTGCCCCCAAGGACCTTGCTTTCTAAAACTTTGTCTTTTGTCTCAATTTCCCCAAGAGTGATCACCAGCCTATAATTACTATCACCACTACAATTTCTCTTGTGGAAGTTTTGTACAGGACTCACTTCTCTGAACTGCTGACCGTGTTCGTTACTCAAGCTGATGTCAAACCCACTACCATCATCAGACACTACTCGCTTCCACCGGGACTTGTTTGCTGTGGTTTTTGGCTCTAAGCAAACACGTGCGTAGTGTGGTGTCTGGTAGTAGTTTAGTAAATAATGGATGAATTCATCAGTCTCATAAACCTTCTGCTTTTTGCAATCATCTTCCTCAGACACTGTCTGTGTGTGAACCACATCCAGTGGTGGGTGGTGCCTTCCACGGAGAGGTTTGATAACCCTGCCGTCCTGGGTAACCGTGATCAGCAAAGGCCCACAGCCTCTGGCAGAGGAGTCACACACATCTCTGCCGGGCAGTCCATCAGCGCTCGGGGCTGGAGAGGGATCATTTAAAATTGTCCTGACTATGTGACAAGTAGGTGCATGGAAGTTACTCACATCTCCTTCCTCACAACATAAACCACTACCTTTTTGGGTTAACGGGCACTTAAACTCCTTACATTTCAGCTCTTTGTGCGTACAATAAAGGGAGTTAATCAGCTCTTGCTGTGTGTCTTTAAATGCTGTTTCAGAAAATGAATCATCCTTCTTTACATCCAGAGAAGGATCCACTTTTTGACTTGCCAACTGCGAAAGAAAACAGAAATTTATTTAACACACTACATTCATAATTAAGAAGGCCAATGTCAGATATTGTAATGGGGCCCTAAAATTCATGCAGAATGGCAAGGGTAGCCTCTAACTTCAGCTCATAGTAAATTACAGTCCTTTTGAAATCTTTTACATTAAGAATTGGGAAAAATACACTTATTAAAAGCTGCAAGGAAATTTTTCTCTGCAAATAGAGGAGACAAGGCCATATTAGAAATTAAAACACCTGTTTTCATTTGAAACCTTTTTTACCCAAAGCACTAAACTAAACCTGCAAACATTAATCTGTGCGCAAAACACTCAAATTTTTTATCACTTCTTTATTGAATTTCTCAAGACGTTATCTGAATCAAACTGAAATAAGCCTGGTAATGAGTACTGGCCAAGAAAAAAGAAGAGGCAATTAGAAATACAGCTAGTATAATCTGTGCCAGTTTAATTCAATCACTTGTAGACCTCAGACCAAAACAAGCAGAGCATCACTTATGTCCCAACTCCAAAATTACTTGCTTGCAACACTGGATCGAGTCTAATAAGAGCTAATACAGCCTTCCATCCCTATTTTTTTACTCAGTAAAGACAAAGTCTTGAAAAAGCACCAAAGGCAAAATTTCTGGGTGAAAATGCACTATGTTTGCTCTCAGGGCAAGACTGGGAGCAGACTGTCACAAGACATGGGCCTCAGGCCTTCTCAGTGTTCAGTCAGCCCCAAAGCAGTCTTCTGAATAGCATCAAGATATCACATGTCTAGTGAATTATTCAAGCTCAAATAAATATCCTTAAAAATTTAAAATATGTTTTAAAATAGTCTTACTTTCACACGATTTAACAGCACTGTAAGCAGTCTGACAGACTCCACTCTTCTCTGAGCTAGCAGGGATTTCCTTTCTTCCCATTCAGGCATATTCTCTGGCCACTGCTGTTCTTCAGCCGGTACCTTCTGCTGCTTTGGGGGATGTTCCTCATCTCCATCTATCTGCCTCTCTTCTCTCCTCTCGCGCTTAGCTTTCCTTTTTCTCTCTTGAACTTCTTTTCATCACCACGTCTTTTTCTAGGTAATTATCAATATGGGACAATTTAGATGACACTTGTTTTACATTTTGCGATCTGGGGAATTGGATGTAAGTCTCTGAAGTGCTAATAATAATAAAACAGTCATCAAGAATCACATGTGGCTAACAAGGAATATCATTTGCTTAAATAACATTTTGAAAAAATTATAAATTACACACACTCAACTGATCCCCATGGTTAGAAAGTTATCTCTTCAAATAGTTTGTATTCTTGGGATTTTTTATAAGTACTGCCAAGACAACAGCATCACATGATTGACTGTCCCCAAGAACACAACTAGAGACTAATCATTTGAATCTAATTCTTAATTTAACAAATCTCCCTGACAGATTAGCATGAAGGTCTCATTTAAGAGGTATTTACATGAGTAATTCAGGGGTTATCACTGAGCAAGGCTTACCCAGAGCCAGGGCCTTTTCTACTCCTCACACACCAGTGAGGAGGCTGGGGGTGAACAAGGAAATGGGAGGAGACACAGCCACGACAGCTGATCCCAGCTAACCCAAAGAATATCCCAGACCATATGGCCTCATGCTCAGCAATAAAGCTAGAGGAGAAGGAGGAAAGGGGGAGCGGGGGGGGATGCATTTGGAGTGATGGTGCTTGTCTTCCCAAGTCACTGCTATGTGGAGGGGAGCCCTGCTGTCCTGGGGAAGTGGGGAGTAAATTCCTTGTTTTGCTTTCCTTGTGTACATGGCCTTTGCTTTACCTATGTAACTGTCTTGATCTCAACCCTCGAGTTTTATCACTTTTTCCTTTGTGATTCTCTGCCCATCCCACCCGGGAGAGGGGGAGGGAGTGAGCAGCTGTTGTAGGACTTAATTACCAGCTGGGGTTAAACCACAACAGGCTATCACCACTTTTTGGAAACTTTACTCTTGTAGGAAGTAGCTCTACCAAATAATCAACATGACACATCACAAAAACCTCCAGGAAATTCAAGGAACAGTGTTCACACCAATGAGTGTTTAAAACTATTTTTTAAAGAAGTATTTGAATAAGAAAGAAATAGCAACAGAAGCATAGCAACGCCTTTAGAGACCTAGTATTAGATTCACTATCATCTGCATTCTAAGTGTCTGGTTTTTTTCAAGAAGGTGCATAACATGATTGATTACTAGTGACAGTTTAGGATGCCATCCAAACACATTATCTAAAGAATTAAAACTTCAATATACTACTATTATATGCAAATTTAAGAACATTGCACTAGAGATATCAACAATAAAAAATAACACGCAAAAATGGGTAAATACAGAAAAGTATTCATTTCATAGTTTTGGACTTTACAGTCAACTGGGAGGCACTGAGAAATGTACATCACATTAATTTTATTTCAGAGCATAAGGACATTGATTTAAGATGTTGCAGCATAAAGCAATACAAAAAGCCCACATGCAGAACCTTAAGGAATCAATCCTTAGAACAATTTGAGAGCATTAGCTCTCTGATTTCACTGTAGTTTCCCGGAACCATAGAATAATCCCATCTGAAAGGGACCTCAGCATATCTCCAGTCAACCTTTCTCATAATCCAGACCCCTGCATCTGATGCCTTACATACAGAATTATCATTATGGTTTTCTTTCCAATATATAAATTAACAACTACATAGTATTGCTTCAATTTCTCCAACTCCCATTTCCTCAAAGCCTGGACTTTTACACAGCCACTCTTCCTGTATTTACTTGGTATGAGGAAGTACAACAAATCTCAAGAAAATGGGACATTCTCTAAAAATACACCTTCGCCTTTCAACCCCCTCTCTTCTCTTCCCCCTTTCTTGAATTTGCTCCTGTTCTTGCAGCTTTAGTCTTTCCAGGCTTCTGTCTTATGGCTCCTACACTAAAAATGTCTGGTTGTATCAAAAGCCAACTCTCACAGAAGAAGAAGAATCAGACTTCGCAGCCCAGTTTGCTGTGTATTTATACAAACACAGACAACCTGCAGAGCAACTGAGAGACCCCCAAGGTGACTACCAAAATACTACTACCCTCGTGAGAATGCCTCTCTCTACCCCAACATACCAGAACTTCTGAAGTTCATACTGGGTTGTCAGTCAAGGTCAAACACTCCTCTCCACAGCAGTCTCCTCCTGCTGTGACATGGGGGGCTCACAATCTGACATCACACCTTTGACCAAACCCATTCCTGGTAGGCTCTTCTGGGGACTCAAAGTTCAGCATGTTCAGTGCAGCATTCCTAGTTAGAGGAGCCATGCAGTTCTGCAAAAACTAGAGTTCACTGATTCTTAGTGCAACATCTTTTGGATCCAATGCTTGTTTGTTTGCTTAAAAATTGATGGATTCTGTTGATGTGTGCTGCGTTTCATGAGCTTCAAATGCCCAAATTGAGCACATTAAAAGAAAACACCACAGGAAGTTGCATCTATACTGAAAAAAAAAGTAATAGGAAATATTATTTCCAACACAGAGGTATTACAGGGTCGCAGCTTAGAAATTACCAGCTAGGAGAAAAAAAAAATGAAGCAGGGTACTCCCTAATAAGTGCTTACGGAGGTAAACCAAAATGAGGCTCATAATTTGCATGTTTTCTTTTATAATGCAACACTAAGCATAACACTTCAGAGGACTCATCTCCCAACGTACTAAACAAAAAGGTACAGAGAATAGAATAGGTACCATTTTCTAGCCAAGAATCACTGGGAGCCACTACACCTACTTCATATTTAACAATAACAAACTACGTATCTTTCAGAGTCTCATCAGTTCCTGAGATCATCTCCCAGTTTCAGTGACAACTAGACTGAAAATATTGACAGTCTTTAATTTACCCAGAGAAACTTTTCAGGAAATCAAAGCAGTATAACGCTGGATTTTGATTAAAGGAGTTATGTTCAGATAACTGAACTCCATATATCAGTACACCTATATCTAGTACAAACAGGATAATCACACAAGGGTTTTTTGCCCCTTGCATGCTTATTTGTCCAAAAAGTTTACAGAAAGGCTTCCACTGGTTATCAAGGACTTTTCAGGCCTAAATTCAAGGAAAAAGAAACAGAAGTTGGCAAACCACCATTTGTGCCAGTTTATTCCACAAAGTCTCAGCATTCAGTTACAATTTAAGCTTACTGTTTTTCAATGCTGTCCCTATGCTATATTTTTCTTTATTTTATAGACACCATTTTAACATAAATACAGACTAAATCAAATGTACAAAGAGAGCTGCAAGAGTGACACATAAAAGCTTCTGCTGAAGAAACATGAAAAAAAAAGTTTGTAAGATAATTCTTGTAGGTTATAAACTATACTGTTATTTGAAAAATGCCTGTTTGCGTTCAACATGGGAATGTACAAGGGAAGAGAAGCACAGAAACTTTGATAAAAGAGCGTGACTGCACTTTACTGAGAACAACTATGAAAAAAACCCACATACGTACTGGAGAAAAAGCAAGTGCAATTGACATTAACATAAAATAAGCAGGAATCTCTGGAAGCAGCAGCTACAGCAAGACTGCAGCACTGAATCGCTCCTCTTAGGGAACTGCTGCCAAATTCACACAGAATTAACAGTAACTTTGCTAGGCAAGGCTGAATCTCTCAGGATTAATCTCCACACAGAGTGGTGTATATACACAGACACACCTTCAGTGTCTCATATAAGCAAAGCAGATACACAAAGATGAATCAGTGAGCAATCTCTAGAGTCCTTTCTGCCCACTGTGCATTAAGATAAAGAGCTTCCCAAAGCTTTACATCAAGTTAGTGCCAACTAACCTTCTGCCACCTGTCATGGGTTAGTATAGATTGGGTTTTTTCGTTATAGAAGAATGTAGAATAATTCTCCAGGTTAGGACCTGGGAATTGCTTTAGAAAAGACAGGGACCTATCAGAGGGTTAGTTGGAATAATGGCATCTGTTCTAACCACTGAAAATTGTTAGCTATGACTTTGGAAAGTACCATATAAAACCCCGTGAATTTCCTGTAGGTGGGTCTTTTTTCCTTCTTCCTTTGGCCCAAGACAGACAGGTAGCATTGAGCTGGGCCTCCTGCTCCCCGCTTTTTTGGGGGCAGCTGGCCTGACGCCTGGCCGCATTCCATCGGCTCCCGGCGGAGGGGGAGGAAAGGAGAGGAGAGGTTGCTGTTTTACAACTGCTTTCTCTAAACTTCCCTGGAGCAGGGAGAGATCTCTGCTGGGCCCCTGATAAGAGCTATGGGCACCATTTGGGCCAAGGCCACCCCGATTTACACCGAGGAGCAGGCTGAGAAGGCATTTATGATCCTGCCTGGGGTTTTTGTGATTCCGGACTGCCCGGGTGCTCCGATCTCTGATGTTTCTGTGTGAGTTCTTCCTCGCTCACCAGCGCGGCCTTGGACATCTAACACCACAGCCACAGAGACAGACAAAGACTCCAAGCAGATTCAACTCTTTCTTAGCAACATGAAACTTCCAGAGCTTAGCCCTTTTCTGAGAGAGTAAGAAAGGACAGAGTGAACATAAAGAAAAAACAGCATGAAGTCAGTAGAGCGAGAGTGAAGAGACTGTTGGGACAGAGGGTTGAAGAGTTGGTTGTTCCCTTCTTACTTGAGCCATGGAAATGAACTCTATATTTAGATAATTCCTTTAAATCATGGGAAAGATATGCATTTGGGGAGATGATTGTTTTGATTTGTGTGTGGATTTGAGCAAAGGTGTTTGTGATAGACTAAGTAATACTAATCCTATAAGATGCCTGAACAGAGATAGAGATGAGAAACTCTCTGTGCCAGGGAAGAAGTGAGAAGATATCTCTGTACCTTGAGGTGAAGAATCCTTTGCTTTAGAGTTATTTATCTTTAAAAGCTGACACCCCAGTATGCAAAAGTCTAAGACCCATGACCCATAAGCGGCTTGGGAAACTGCTCCTGGGAGGGTCTCAAAGGCAGGTTTCCCTGGGCGGTTGTTTTTGTGACTGTTTAAAACTCTCAAGAGAACTGTTCTAAGTTGTCAGTGGCATCCATGACTCTGAGAGAGACTCTTCCACTAAAGAATTGATGAAAGACTATTGTCAGATAGTGAAACTGACTGAAAATTACAGGTTTTGTCTCTTTATGTTGTTTTGTAAGATAGTGAACAGTTTGTACGAGGGGGGGAAGAGTGTTTTTGAAGTTTCATTCTGTTTTAGTTTTTTTCCAACTTTTTCTCCTATTCTTTTAGTGTATGTTAATAAACTATTTGTTAATTTTAAGGTTGAGCCTGCTTTGTTTTTTCCTCCTAGTCTCTCTCCCACAAAAAAGTAAGTACTAAGACCAGAATTTAGTGAACATGAAACCACTACACCACCCCACTAACATGTGTGGTGCAGCAGATTAAAACCTCCAGGACACTGTTGTTACAACTTGTAAAGATATGTCAAGCCTGCAGACCACCTGGTGTACACAGAATCTTGTTCTGTTTTGCAAGTATTAAAACAACTGATCCTGCCCTTGCAAATCTTCTTATATCCTTACACCATCACAGCTGCAACCATCTTCCTACAACTGCAATAAATCATTTAAAACCCCTAAACTCTCTTCATAGAGCTGAGTAAGCTATAGTGGTTTGCTAGTGCATGCCATTACCCTTGCTCTTCCCAACTCGTGTTCATAGCCAGGAGTTTTCAGGCATCAAAAATTTATTTCTCACTACGTAACTGTGTACAAAGCCAAAAATTATTTACTGGCTGATCCAATAAATTGCTGCTCAGCAGCATGGCCTTTTGGAATCAACCCTGACATATTAATAAGCCACTATCTTAACTCTAACCTTTGCAGCTGACAAAACACAACGAATTTGATGTTCATCCCCCTTATCAAAATATTATTTTCTTTTGGTCATTCTGTCATGGTAAAAACATTTGGATCATAGGTGCCCTTGCACTAGGATTTACTACAATAACTCAGGCTGAACTGTCCTTATCTTACAACACCCTAAATTGTGTCACTTGAGTTCATACTTTAAAACAAACTAATGCTTTAGGGAGAAAAATTAACAACCTGGCTATATCTAACCTGACTCACATAGTCCATATGAGCAAATAGTGGGAATAATTGTTCCAAAGGCACCCCTCACATTTGCTCACTGTACTGCTAGCTCAAACAGCTCTTACCACCCCCAGTTTCCCAGCTGGTCACTTATGCCAGGCCCTGGGCCATCTCAACAGTTTCAGAGACCATACCATCAACCAGGCCAGGAAAGAGGGTTATCTTACAGAGAAAAAAAAAAAAAAATTGGCTAGGTTACTTCTCAGACATTTTGCTTCCCTGCTCCAACCGACAAGTGTAGCCTCTGAACAGTCCCACAAGCAGAGCTGAAGGCAAGCTTGAGGCAGAGGAAATATTTTAATTATGCAGGGGTGGGTATGCAGGAGCACTACAAGCTAATGCAATGTGGCAACTCTATGTATTGATCTACATCAGCAGAGTTTATCATGCAGGGGAAAAAAAGCTGAGGTTGTTTAGCCTGGAAAAAAAGAGGCTTGGGGGGAATCTTGTGGCTCTCTACAATCGCCTGAAAGGATCCAGGTGAGGGTCAGTCACCTCTCTCAAGTAATGTGAGAGGAAATAGCCTCAAATTACATCAAAGGACATTTAGATTGCATATTAGGAAAAACTTTTCCACTGAAAGGGTGATAAGGCATTGGAAGAGGCTGGAATCATCATCCCTGGAAGTCTTCAAATGGTTTGTGGATATGGCACTTGGAGACACCATTTAGCAGTAAATGTTCCTGGTTAGACCCTGTGATCTCACAAGGTTTTTCCAACGCGAGTGATTCTATAACAAGCACTTACCAGAAAGTCACTTGGAGAAGTTTAAAGAAGAGCTTTAAACTGATTTTTAACAAATTAGTTTATCCAGTCTGGTCTATGCAAAATGAACTGAAAAGGAGCGGTGATCAGAAATGCCGCTGCTCTCACGAATATTGCAATAAAGGAGCGTTTTGAAGCGAACACTCCCAGCACCGCGATGCTCAACGCTGTCTGAGGTGAGGATAAAACAAACCGCCAGCCGCAGCCCAATGGACAGAGCCACTGAAGGCCGCGGTCCCCGAGCTCCGGCAGCGCCCCAACCCGTGTGCCGGCAGCGCCGGCCGAGGACAGCCCGGCGGGCAGGGCCCAGCCCTCGGCGGCTCCCGGGGGGCCCCGCTCCCCCGCCCCGGCTGCGAGCCCCGGCCAGGCGCGGACCCAGCTCGGGCTGCCCGAGCGCCGCAGCACCGCGGCCGGGCAACCCCCGGGCCCAGGCGAGCCGCGCCCTCCACACGGGCCGGGCTCCTCCGGCCCAGCCCGCCCCGGAGCCGGAGCAGACGGAGGATCGACGCCCCTGTCCCGGCAGGCCTGCGGGCTCCGGGCAGAGCCAGCGGAGCCACCGGGAACCGCCCCAGCAGCCGCGGCAACTTTCCCTGGCGGAGCGAGCACCGCGGCCCGGCTCGTCTCACCCCGGCCCGGAGCGCCCTCCGCCGGCAGCGCCCCACATCCGCTCCCCAGGGCCGGCCGCTCTTACCCTCCGCTCGCCGCGCTACCTCGGGCCCTTCGGCCGCCACCCCGGGGCGGAGCGCGGCGGGAGCGGCAGCGCCATGGACCCGCCCCTGGGGCGCGGCTCCGCCAGCCTCGCCCTCCTCCGAAGCGCGCCCGCCTGCCCATACCCCTGTGCGGCCTGTGGGGATTTGGGGGGAGTTCTGGAGGAGATTCGCGAAGCGAGTTGCAGGAGGTGCCTGAGAGAAGCCGTGGCTGTTCTTCCTGCCCGGCCCTTCGCCTGTGGCCTGCAATGTCGGCCTTGGCTTCAGCCACCTGCTACCGGCATCTTTGGCCTGTGGGCATCGTGTGTGTGCACTGTATTAAAAATAAGCCAAAAAGTTATTCCTCGGCAGCTGCCTCGCTCAGGCGGAGCAAAGGCTTGGTTGTGAGGCAAGACCGTGTTTCCTTTGTCCTGTTGCAAAGTAGTCCATCCACCACTGTTCATGAGTAATAAGTGTGTGAGGGTTTATGTGAGCCTTTCCCTGGTTAAGTACTGGCTTGTAGGTGTTTTCCCAGTGGGTAGCACTGTCTGTGTCCCTGTACAGTACAGCTGTTGGCTCCCAGTGGTGCAGCGCTCGCCCATGTGCTGTTGATGGTACCGTCTCCACTTCCTTGGTTGTTTAGCATCCCTGAGGGTATTCAAGGTCAGGTAGCCAATTTTTCAAATACTCCCTCAGATTTCAGTTTGGTTTTTCTGTCTCTTGCGGTATTCTAAATGCAGTTATACAACCTTATATATATATGTGTGTGTCCTGATTTAGGGCAAATTTGTGAGAAAACCCCTGAATGGGGTCCCTGTCGGGAGCAAACCCAAAAGACCCCTCCCCACAACCGGTCCGAGAAAAATCTTCCTTGGAGGAAAGTGGAAAAAACTATTTCACTTAACAAACAAAGTGCATACAAGTATAAAGAATGAATAATATGAAACAATAAAACCTCTCATTCTGGAGTGAGATGGCAAATTGAGAGTTCTTGCTGTGGGTGTAGTTTGGCTCTCTCTCAGTCTCTCATCAATCCCAGTCCCTCCGGCGCTGCTGGAAAATGCCGAGGTCCAGGCCCCGGTGGGCTGCAGGTGCAGTCCCCAGTGCTCCTCTGGTTTTTCAGTCCAGAGCAGGTTTAAACAGTCCTGAGTGTTATAAATAAGTTCTATTTGAATAATCTATGTTTTAGTTACTTAATTGTTAAGTAATTTCATTAAGATTGTTAATGCTAGTTCTGTATAAAGAATTTGCCTTATTCCTGTTTTAATATTGATTTATCACCTTATTTACTTGTTTGTTAATTAAGAATTCACCTTATTACCTGTATCTCTGCTCCCATTCGCCAGATAGTGTCTGAATATGCAAATAAAAAGAACACTGGAATTCTGGGACCAACTCAAGAACAAGAGACTCTGAAAAGCAGAGAACCAAAGTAAAATCCAGGACTGAAGTCGCACTTTAGACTAGTGCAAGAGGTACGGGGGTCCGACGAAGCAGCTCTATTTAGTCGCCGTGACCTGAGAAGGAGTCCCCCATCGCTGGATGACCCCTGATCAGCGAAGCGAAACGGACTCCCCGGCAAGGGGAAAAAGCCCGTGAGGGGGGGTGGGAGTCCCGAGCTTTGCTGTGAAGCAAAGCTGTGTGTACCTCCTCCTCTGCGTTGCCAAGGGAGCAAGCAAGCTCTCCCCCAAGGCCAAGCTTGATAATAAAGCAACATACAAAAAGAGCAAGTCTCTGACTCTCTCTCTTTTTTTTCCAGAACAATTTTGGGGGCTCGTCCACGGGATCTGGCCACGCCTGAAGAGGGACCGAAGACGGGACGGCCGCTCGCTCTTCGGACCTCCGGGACAGCTGGCGAAGCGGGAGCAGCCTGGGACCGGCAACGAGGAGGAGCGCCGGAGGGTGAGCATTCCGGCGGCGGGTAAAGGAGACGTGCGAATGGGAGTGTGAGAGAGTCGGGGGCCAGCAGCTCGGACCCTCGGAACTGAGTGTGGACCCCTCGGTACTGCGGTTTTGGACCCCCGCGAGGGGGCCGGCCAGGAAAAGGGGGAAGCGAAAGAAACTGGTGAGTGAGGCGTCTCCTTAGGGGCAGAAAGACCCCACCCTGGGCGTGCAGGGGAAAATAGAGTGTGAGTGGCACGCATTAGGGGCAGGTCCCCCCATAAATGCTAGAGTAGCCTAGGAGAGTATGGAATCCCTGGAGGGGCGGGAAAACCGTACCAGGGTTGACGGGGTGTCCCCAGACACTGCGGGTGCCGAGAGCTCATGAGAGTCCCTGCTTCCCAGGACTGAGCCAGACGCACCGGAGAGGGTGTGCTGCCGCGGTCTCAGGGAGGAGGCCGTAAACCCATAGCCTGAGGACACCGGGGTGGGGAGTCAGCTTGGAGGCAAGGCGGGCATCCTGCACACACACACTCATCCCTCTTGCTGAGGCTGCTTCGCTGGGGAGAAGGAGTCAAGCCAGTCCTGGTGGAAGGCAAAGGGGTCGGGCCCTGCTCGGGTTGATCCTTGGAAACAAGGAAGGGATACCCCCCAGGTAACCCCTGTGGAGTCTTGACCTCTTACCTCCGTTTAAAAAAGTGAAGAGGGGAACGGTACTAGTGACAGGGCAGTCTGGTCCGGGGTTCGGACTGAAGGTGTCCGGCCCGGCGGGGGCTAAGGCGTGGGAAGGCCCTGAGGCCCGGAAGGGGATGCCAGTACTAGGGACCCTGTCGTGTGCCGCAAAGTGTGTCCAGAGTCTCAGGGGTGAGGCAAGGCGCGGGGGTACATAGGAGGTGAGGTCATTAGGACTCACCTCAAAGGGGTCAGAGGAGAATCTGAGCCCCTGGTGTGAGTAAAGTGTGAGCGTCCAGGAAAGTGAAGAAGGTTAGAGAAAGTGAGTAGAAAGAGAGAGTTTGTTCCCTAAATGAAAGCAAAAGTGTAGGAAAAAGTAGAAAAGCATAAAGTTTAGAAGTTTTTGTTGAAGTGTTCAAGAATTAAGTCAGGAGATTTGAAGCAGAGTGAGAAAGGCCGAAGAATTTTTTTTGCTTAAAAACCTGTGTTGCCCATCAGTAGAGGGCACCTTTGATTTTTTTTCCCAGTTTAAAGAAAATGGGACAGTGTACTAGTAAGAAAAAGAAATCTGAAAAGGAAAATAACAAAGTGAAAAGTATTCCACCTGGTAGTCCCTTAGAACAACTTTTAGCTAAATGGGATTCTTTAGAAGCCACGAAAGGACTAGATCAGGTTAAAATGGTGTTTTATTGCACAGAAGTCTGGCCAAAATTAAAATTACCAGGAGAGTGGCCATGGTTTGGAACACATGATGAGTGGATGTGCTATCAGTTAAATCAGTACCTAAGAACTCAAGAAGATCCAGACGTAAATCAATTAGCCTATGCTGCTTGTTGGCAAAAGAGAGCCACAAGTAAAGAGAATATAAAAGTCTGCAAATTAAAAGAAAAAGAAAAGTGTGAAAGAAAGGAAGAGAAAGAGGAAAGGAAAGAAGCTAATCAAAGATGGGACCCTCTAGACCATTTACCCCCTCCAATTTACCCAGAAGTGCCCCAAGTCCCTCAAAATCCTGTCCCAGTTCCCCTACTAACTTCCCCGAGTCAAACTCAAACTCCTTCAGAACCCTCTCTTCCTCTTCCCCCAGTGGTTCCATCATCACCCCTCCTTAACACCCCTCCTCCTCAATCCTTAGTACCTTCTCCCCCTACTCTCCCAACAGCCCCTTTGCCACCTCCTTCCAATAGTCAAAGTTCTTTAGCCCCAGTTATAACCCCTTCAGTTTCCCAAAACACAACCTCTTCCCTAACCCCCCTTCCTCCCACAGTACAATCCTCTGCTTCTCCTCCTACAAATTTTACTACCTCCCCCTCACCTACAGTAATTCCTCTGCCACCCACTAATTGGGAGTTAACCAAAACCCCTACAGACTCTCATGAGTCCTCCCATTCTCCTGGAAATCCGCAGGCATTCCTAACCCAGACAGTGTTATCTGTTGATAACGTAAGTGAAGGACCCTATTGTAACACCAGATCAAAATCCTTAAAGCCAGAAAGACGTTTTCCCCTCAGAGAAGTGCCTATGGGAGGAGTGATTGGAGGGGTAGGATTTGTAAATGCCCCATTAACAGCCTCTGAGGTAAGAGGATTTAAGAAAGAGTTAGGAAATTTAGTTGAAGATCCCATAGGTATTGCCACACAGGTAGACCAATTCCTTGGACCCAATGTTTATACCTGGGGAGAGTTAAATTCTATATTAAATATCTTGTTCTCCCCTGAGGAAATACGAATGATCAGAACAGCAAGTATCAGAATCTGGGAAAGGGAAAATAGGTTAGGGCCACCTGGAGATCATAAATTACCGATAGCTGACCCGGGGTGGGACCCAAATCGAGAAGAAGAAAGACAAAATATGAGAGACTATAGGTCCTTGATAGTAAGAGGCATAAGAGAATCTGTCCCCAGAGGGAATAATACTAAATTAGCTTTTGATGGGTCCCAAGAAAAAGATGAGACTCCTGCCACTTGGCTAAACCGATTAAAAATAAATTTTCAATTATATTCAAGCATAGACCCTGATAGTCCTGAAGGACAAGTAATTCTAAAAGTGCAGTTTGTAACAAAGTCATGGCCAGATATACGGAGAAAATTAGAAAAAATTGAAGATTGGCAGGAGAAAAGTATTAATGAATTATTAAAGGAAGCCTTAAAAGTTTACTTGAGGAGAGAAGAAGAAAAAGCTAGAGCCAAGGCTCGCATTATGGTAGCTGTAGCAAGAGAAAGTACTGGAGTAGCAGAAAACCAGAGAAACTCCTCTTTGAAATCTAGTGAGGGAGGACCAAGACCCTCATTTAAAGAACCAAAGTCACCCATAGTACCACCATGGGTAAATTTAAAAAGAAGTAACTCAGGAGAGAATAGAACTTGTTATTACTGTGGTGAAATAGGGCATTTAAAAAGGGATTGTAAGAAATTATCCCTTGATGAAGCTATTGCAAGGGAGCAAGATGCCCTGGAGAGGGTGCTGAAAGGCGAGGATTAGGGGTGTCAGAGGCTCTATAAAATAGGGGACCCAATGGAACAACAAGATGAGCCTCTAGTAAACTTTGATATGGGGCCCCAAAGTGAAGAATATGAATTCTTAGTAGACACAGGAGCTGATAGGTCAAGTTTAAGGAAATTACCAACAGGAGTAACAATCGGGACAAAAACTTGTGAAGTGTTAGGGGCTGAAGGGAGGCCCTTTCGAGCATTAATAATTGAAGGAGTAGAGATAAAAGGGAACTCAAAGTATTGTGTAGCTGATTTTCTTTATTTACCACATACAGAAACCAATTTACTAGGCAGAGACTTACAAGTGCAGCTCGGAGTAGGAGTTATCCCAAAAGATGGAAAAATGGTTGTGCATATCATGAAACTGACCCAAGGGGATATACAAGAGATAAATCCAGAAGTGTGGGCTACAGAGGGAAAGTATGGGTGTTTAGATATCCCTCCCATTAAGATAGAAATGCAAAAAGATACCCCTGCCATCAGAGTCAAGCAATACCCAATGTCACCTGAAGGAAAGAAAGGGCTAGCTTCAGTGATTGAGCATCTTTTAAAAGAGAATATCCTAGAACCCTGTATGTCCCCTCATAACACCCCTATATTGGCCATAAAGAAAGATGAGGGAAAGTTTAGATTAGTCCAAGATTTGAGAGAAATTAATAAAAGAACTATTGCTCGACACCCAGTAGTACCTAACCCCTATACCTTGCTGAGTAAAATTCCAAGAGAGCATACCTGGTTCACAGTGATAGACTTAAAGGATGCTTTTTGGGCATGTCCCCTAGCAGAAGAGTGTAGGGATTGGTTCGCCTTTGAATGGGAACATCCAGACAGGGGAAGAAAACAACAGCTAAGGTGGACACAGTTACCGCAGGGATATACGGAATCACCAAATATCTTCGGACAGGCCCTAGAGACATTATTAGAACAGTTTAGTCCCAAAGAAGGAGTCCAAATTTTGCAGTATGTAGATGATTTATTAATATCAGGGGAGACAGAAAAAGAAGTTAAAAATGTAAGTATTCAACTTTTAAACTTTTTTGGAGAAAAGGGGTTAAAAGTATCTCAACGTAAACTACAGTTTGTAGAAACTGAAGTCACTTATTTAGGACACATAATTGGAAAGGGGAGTAAAAGGTTAAGCCCTGCAAGAATTTCAGGCATAGTATCTATATCATCTCCAAAAACTAAGAGAGACGTAAGCAAACTTCTAGGCCTGTTCGGATACTGCAAGCACTGCATAGATAAGTACACTCAAGGGGTCAAATTTCTTTATGATAAATTAATAGACCAGGAACCAATGAATTGGACAGAGAGTGACGAGAAGCAGCTACAAGATCTAAAAGAGAAATTATCCTCAGCACCAGTTTTAAGCTTACCAGATCTTAAAAAGGAGTTTGATTTGTTTGTAAACACCGAGAAAGGAATAGCATATGGAGTTTTAACCCAAGAATGGGGAGGATACCGAAAGCCTGTAGCATTTTTATCAAAACTGTTAGATCCAGTTGCCAGGGGATGGCCGGCTTGCCTCCAAGCAGTCGCAGCTGCAGCTATTCTGATAGAAGAAGCTCAAAAGTTAACATTACAGGGAAAGATAAAGATACATACTCCACATGATTTGAAAACAATCTTAAGCCAGAGAGCTCAAAAGTGGCTCACAGATTCTAGAATCCTAAAATATGAAATTATACTAATAAATACAGATAACCTAGAACTAACAACATCAAAAAGCTTAAATCCAGCCCAGTTTCTCTCTGGCGAGCCCACTGAAGAGATAGAACACCATTGCCTAGAACTCATTGATATGCAGACAAAAGTGAGAGAAGATTTAGAAGACACACCCCTCCCATATGGGAGAGTATTGTTCACAGATGGGTCATCCCGAGTGGCGGAAGGGAAAAGAACATCCGGATACTCTGTGATTGAGGGAGAGAAAATGGAAGTCTTAGAAAAGGGAAAGTTACCAAGTAATTGGTCAGCGCAGTGCTGTGAAATATATGCACTAAAGAGAGGGCTAGACTTACTTAAAGATGACCGAGGGACCATTTACACAGACTCTAGATATGCCTTTGGTATTGTGCACACATTTGGGAAAATTTGGGAAGGACGGGGATATTTGAATTCAAAAGGGAAAGACTTAATACACACAGAATTAATAAAGTCAGTGTTAAAATCTTTACAAAAACCAGTAGAAATTGCAGTAGTTCACATAAAAGGGCATCAAAAGGGAAATATGCCCGAGATAAGAGGAAACCAGTTAGCTGATAAAACAGCCAGAGAGGCAGCTTTAGAACCGGGAGAACCAGTAAAAATCCTCAAATTGGAGAAAATACCAAGAAAAGAAAAAGAAGAGATAGAGCAGGTGTTTAGTGAAAAAGAGCAGAAAGCAATAAAAGAATTAGGATTACACCGGGGGAACACGGAGTGTGGTTAACAGCTGACGGACGGAAATTCTTGAATAAAGCCCTAGCCCGAAAAATACTTACAGAAATACATAATCTAACCCACTGGGGAACCCAGGAGTTATGTGACCATTTCCTAAGGGAAAACCTATGTATTGGAGTACACGAATTAGCAAAAGCAGTTACTCAAGGATGTATAATATGTCAGAAAATAAATCAAAAAGTTATGAGGAAGACTGAGCCTGGAGGGAGGGAGCTAGCCTTAAGGCCCTTCCAGAATGTGCAAATTGATTTTACTGAGATGCCCCCTGTTCAAGGTTACAAACAATTGTTAGTGATCATAGATCACCTTACCCACTGGGTAGAAGCATTCCCTACAAAAAGAGAAACAGCAGAAGTAGTAACAAAAATAATATTAGAAGATATCCTCCCTCGGTATGGGCTGATAAATAATATTGATTCAGATAGAGGGCCACATTTCACAGCACAAATTCTACAACAAGTAACACAAGCCTTAGGGATAAAATGGAGGTTACACACCCCATGGCATCCCCAAAGCTCAGGCAGAGTAGAAAGAATGAACAAGACCATTAAAAATGTACTAACTAAACTAATAGCAGAAACTCAACTAAATTGGCTTAAATGCTTACCCCTAGCATTATTACAAATCAGAACACAACCACGAGCAGATATAGGAGTGTCACCATATGAAATGTTATTCGGGCTTCCCTTTTTGTTATCTCCTTATAGTTCTAAAGACTACCTGGAAGGAGAGGAAGTCACTAGAAAATATCTAAAAACCATTGGACAAACCCTAGAAAATCTCAGAAAGAAAGGATATCTTCCTCAAACTTCCCCTTTAGACGCAAACGTGCATAATATCAATCCTGGAGATTGGGTATTGATCAAAACGTGGACTAATATCCCGCTGACCCCGAAGTTTGAAGGTCCCTACCAAGTACTGTCAACAACTCACACAGCAGTGCGCACTGAAGAAAAAGGATGGACCCACATCACCAGAGTTAAAGGGCCAGAACCCCCTCCTGGAGAGAACCCGAGTTCAGCACCCTCACCGGATGAAACCGAGTGGACAGTAACACCACACCCGAAAGACTTGAAATTAACCTTTAAAAAAAAATAAGAGATAACAGAGACTGTGAAAACCTTTTTTCAGTTGCTTCTCCCCAAATCAGTGGACTCAAAAAAAAAAAAAGGGGGGGTGGGGGGCACAATAAGAGTTAATTTATGTAAACCTAAATTTTAAGTTTTATAAGTAAGAATTTAAGAAGTTTAAGGTTTCTTTTTACATAATAATTTTTAGATTGTAAGTTTTCTAAGTAGCAATTTAAATAAGTTTAAGTAATAGATATATTAAAAAAGAGTTAAGGTTTTTTTTGTATTAATTTTAAATATTGTTTAAGTTTTATAAATAGTGTTTTAAATAAGTTTCAGTTTTCTTATATGTTAATTTTAAAAGTTGTTAAGTTTTATAAGTAGCAGTTTAAACAAATTCAAGTAATAGATAAATTAAAAGAGTATAAGTTTTTTTTTTAAAACAAAGGTAGATCTCCTACAGAACATTCTCTAAGGGCAACTAAATTAATAGGGAAGGGAAGTGGAAGCATGTAAGTGGGTTCTTTAGGAGACCTCTCCACTCCAAGAGGCAAGGCCGGGTGGAGCAAGAGATCCAGGAAGGATGGCCCATACCGGACTCTTGGGAGGGATCGTACTGATGATGGTCATAAAGCACACCTATGAAACAAAAGCCTGTACTAACTGCTACCATCCAGTGTACCATGGAGAGGATCTCAGATCCTTACTCAGGGTCCATACTAACGTGAACCCAAACTGCTTTGACCACTCCCAGTTGAATACTTACCAAGAGGATGGAAAAGTTTATTGGACTACAAAAAACACAGCTAGTTATGCACAGCACCTGTTTGGGGAATGTCCTATAGGAGACACTTGGTTATGCTCTGAAGCAGATCAAAAAGGATTAAGAGATATAATCAAAGAAAAAGTGTTGACAACAAAATTTGAAAAAAGCCTAGACATCCCATCAGGAAAAAACCTGTTCATTGACTTAGTAGAAAGAATCAGTCGAGAATTAAATTTAACCGAGTGCTGGATATGTGGAGGTACACAAATGTCTGAAATATGGCCTTGGGAAGGAATTAGTTTAAGCCCTCTAGAAATTCTAAAATGGAAACAAACTGAACAGAATACACGAAGTCTAAGAACAAGAGGAAGAGAGAAGTGGGATCTCAAATCTAAAATCATTGGGGAAGAATGTATCATGAGGACAGGAACCAGGTATCAAACCCGTGTAGGAAAATTAATGTGTAAAAGGTATATAATAGTGATAAACTTAAGTGCTAAATGGGTTCCCAAAAGGCCTAACAAGTATTGGTCAACTGAGAACACAGAAAAATGTATCTTTAATGAGAGGTATGAATTATATGAATGTATTGACAAAGCTATAAATCCTTTTGGGGGAATAAAAGAACTGTCTCGGTTTTGGCAACAGCCTTTTGAAACTAGGGAAGATTACTGGGAAGCTCCAAATCACCTGTTCTGGATCTGTGGGGATACTGCTTATACAAAATTACCTGGGGATTGGTCAGGAAGCTGTACAATAGGGATCATAAAGCCAGCTTTTTTCCTATTACCCAAGAGATTAGGAGCACACCTAGGAGTCCCAGTATATGACAATCTAGGAAAGGTCGAACGAAAGTAAAGAGATACTCTAACAATTGGTGGAGACCAAAAATGGAAAGGAAAAATATGGACCCCAGAAGAAATCATTAAAACCTATGGACCAGCCACATGGGCACAGGACGGGTCCTGGGGGTATTGCACTCTAATCTACATGTTAAATAGGATCATTAGACTCCAGGCTGTCCTAGAAATGGTATCTAACCGAACAGCTCTCGCCTTAGACCACATCAGTGACCAACTAACACAAACAAGAGCTGTAATATACCAAATACGTCTGGCTGTAGACTACCTTTTAGCAGATGAAGGAGGAATCTGTGGTAAATTTGTCTGAATGTTGTTTAGAAATTGATGATAAAAGTGCAGTAATTAAAAACATCTCAAAAGAAATCAGAAAGCTAGCCTATGTGGGAAATCAAGAGTGGACTCCTTTAATGGACACCAACTGGTGGAATAGTTTTTGGTCATTCAAAGGGGATTGGTGGAAGAAAGCTGGGTTTATGATAATTTGTTCAATCACCGGGTTAATGTTTTTACCCTGTCTAATCCCATATCTAATTCGAACTATTACCTCCACAGTCCAAGCCAGTATCCAGATCCCTAAAGCAACCAGTCAAAAACAAACCAAAATGATGGTGATAGAGAGTCAAGGACCTGAACATGAAAATGCCAAAGAAATATATGAAAAGTTCCAAAAATGTAGAAAAATTTATTTTCAAGAAGAAGAGGTAACAAATTGATGCGAGCTAAAGCTCGATCAAAGAAATAGAGGGGGGAATTGTTATAAATAAGTTCTATTTGAATAATCTATGTTTTAGTTACTTAATTGTTAAGTAATTTCATTAAGATTGTTAATGCTAGTTCTGTATAAAGAATTTGCCTTATTCCTGTTTTAATATTGATTTATCACCTTATTTACTTGTTTGTTAATTAAGAATTCACCTTATTACCTGTATCTCTGCTCCCATTAGCCGGATAGTGTCTGAATATGCAAATAAAAAGAACACTGGAATTCTGGGAACAACTCAAGAACAAGAGACTCTAAAAAGCAGAGAACCAAAGTAAAATCCAGGACTGAAGTCGCACTTTAGACTAGTGCAAAAGGTACGGGGGTCCGCCGAAGCAGCTCTATTTAGTCGCCATGACCTGAGAAGGAGTCCCCCATCGCTGGATGACCCCTGATCAGCAACACCAAACGGACTCCCCGGCAAGGGGAAAAAGCCCGTGAGGGGGGGTGGGAGTCCCCAGATTTGCTGTGAAGCAAAGCTGTGTGTACCTTGTCCTCCGCGTTGCCAAGAGAGCAAGCAAGCTCTCCCCCAAGGCCAAGCTTGATAATAAAGCAACATA
This sequence comes from Hirundo rustica, assembly GCF_015227805.2. NCBI lineage: Eukaryota > Metazoa > Chordata > Aves > Passeriformes > Hirundinidae > Hirundo > Hirundo rustica. The sequence goes on along the minus strand of NC_053488.1, from coordinate 82,878,266 downwards.
CAAAAAGAGCAAGTCTCTGACTCTCTCTCTTTTTTTTCCAGAACACTGAGGGAAAAAAAAAAACAAAAAACAGTCCAGGGAACTTATCTGCCTTAGGTAGCTAAAACTAACTAAAAGCAAAAAGATCTCCATCCTGCAGTCTCTCCAGGCCTCAGCCGAACACCCAGTCTGGAGAAGAATGTGAAGGAGTCAGGCAGTTTTCTCAAAACAAACTCCACACTTTTTCTTGTTCCCCTTTTGCTTTGAGAACCAGTCTTAAAGGCACAGAATTCAATATACAGCACAAACAGAACAGACAACTGGGCCTACGAGCATCATAAAGTCACCCCAGGACAATGTGTATACATATATATGCACATACAAACACATCTTTTATGTCCTTCATCCACCTTGTTAAAAACAGACACTTTAACTCTTCTCCTGGATCAATACAGTTGTGACTAGAATGGGTGATGATCGTGGGATACACACAGGGCTAGGGGCTGCAGGCAGAGAGGGTGTACTCTGCAATGGTCTAATTGTTATGTTTCCAGTTGCAACATGAGACCAATGATTACACATACATTTACTGTGGGAGTGTATTTCTGTTACAATTTTGTGTGCCTAAAAGCATGTCTGTGTTTTCTCACTATGCAAGCTGATAAGACAAAAATGCTATGTTTACCTACGGATGTTCTTCTAGTCTGGTTGCTTTCTCCACAGTTGTTGCTTCTTGTTTTAGGAAGGTTTCCTAGGTGATATTATGTGCTGACATCTGTTTAAGGGTTTTTATCTTAAAAGATAAAATTGTGCTTTGATTATACAATTTTCCAATATATTCTCTCTAAATTATGTGACTTTGTTTTTCCTTTACATAATCTTTCCAAACCCAAACAGGCAAATTGGCATTTGAGATCAGTTTGCAGCAGCAGAGTCATTATATTCCTATATTAGTTCTCCTTTTCCAAACCTGCAACAAGTTGAGAAACTGTGTCTTGAATAAAACTTTAACTTTTATGCTCTTGAATAAAAAGTTTAATGTAGCTATAAAAAGTTATTTCTTTCAAGATCTTAGAGTGTGCTCCCTGGATGCAGAAAACCAGTTCCTTGCCTGCAATTAAGCAAATTAAGTGTCAATACAATATATTTTATATTCTGTATTTCAGGGAGCAAGCCACTGTAAACTGTGGTCTTTTGCCATTGTGGAATACCTTGTCTGCTGGGATTGAGCATGGAGCTGGAGCAGTATGGAGGGCTCCTCTGGGAAAGGAGTCAGGGAATGCACAGTGACATCACAACCAAATGAGTTTGCTTCAAAGCCTGGCAAACAGGGCAGATAGTCAAATGTCTCTGGAAGGTTCAGGATTAGGCTGGAGAGGAAGATGGCTGTTAGAAACTCTGAACACAAAGCTTGTTTAAAGACATAAAAGGAATATTCTTGGCTATGTTTCTGCTTGTGGCTTGGTAATGTCGTTCCAGGAATTACAACTGGATGTCATGTACTGCTTAAGTAATTTAAAAGCTAAGATAACTTTCCTGACTGAGAATATAGGTATAGGTCTTCTACCTCTAGGTTGTACAGTCTGTAGGAAAACCCAAACATCTAAGTTGTATTTAATTTTGAAATAGAAAACTGAAACCCGTTCCAAGGGACAGTAGGAAAACTCACATAGTTTTGTTTCATAAATAACAATGATACGACCTTGCTTACAGCAGTTTGCTGTCATTGCAGGTTTGACTCAGGAAACTAAGTTATGAAGTGCTGGAATATCCTTTCCTTAGATACTAATGTGATTAATTACTGAGTGAGAGGCAGCTCACCTACACAACGACTTTCTAGCGAGGAACAAGTGAACAATGGGTTGAATGCTGCCATCCTCTACCTGGCTGTACAGAAAACTTGTTAAGCTTGCATGTCTTTAAGAACATGGTGGTCTTTTCTTTTTTCAATATGTCTAACTTCCCTGTCCAGACTTTCTAATCATTCTGTATGGTGATAGGTTTAATTTACAAGAAGGTTACCTCAGAAATACTTTGCATGGGGGAGGGGAGGGGAGGAGGGAGGGGAGGGGATGGGGAGGGGA